>NW_016108000.1:201025-220413 GCF_001604975.1 Cebus imitator
AAAAAAAAAAAAAAAAAAAAAAAAAAAAAAAAAATTACAAGTGAGAATAAAAATAACTACTTGTGGAATATTTTTATTTACTTTCATTCCTTTATAAGAATAACACTAGAAAAGCAAGGATATGCTATCATGGTTGCCCTCATGTTATCTGAGCAAACAGAAATGAATTTGTATTATGTGCAGTGATGCATTGCTTAGTGTTTTGTTCTGGGAAATGCATCATTACGTGCCTTCTTGGTTGTGTGAATCTCATAGGAGTGTGCTTAACACAAACCGCAGTGGTCTGGCCTAATACACAACTAGGCCAGATGGTATAGCTTATTGCTCCTAGGCTACAAACTTGTATGGTTGTTAACTGTACTAAATAGTATAGGCAGTTATAACGCGATGGTAAGTATTTGTTTAAACATGAAAGACGTACAGTAAAAATACCGTATTATAATCTTATAGGACTGTCATTGTATATGCAGTTCATTGTTTAGTGAAACATCATTTTGTGGTGCATGACTGTACTTCCTGTGCTAAGGATTTAACATATGCTTTCTTCCTTAATTCTCACAGCAAAACTGTGAGGTAGGATTTTTTTAATATCCATTGTCTCAATGAAGAAAGTGAGTCTCAGAAAGGTTACATACATGTCTATCTTTTTTCATACTTCTTTGCCAGTAAGGCCGATGTGCACACCTACAAAAGAGACCAACTTAGTATGAGTCATGTCTCCAATAAACTATCTATCTAGAATCCCAATAGTCAAAATGTAGCGTACAGTCTACCGCTATGTGTTATCAATTTATTGCCAATTAGTTCCAAGCCTCTCAATACCTGCTCTGTGATAATGGACAGATTTTCTTTAAGCATCTCACCTTTATAGTGAGCATGCTTTTAAGCTCTCTCAGTAGAGGGAGGTGGAGGGACACTGCTGTGGTGGGGGCGGGGTGGGGCGGGGGGAGGACAGCTGATAGAGCTCTGACCCAGCCACCCACCCAGACATGTGGTACCTCAATCTCCTTGAAGGCTTCATGACCATACTGTCCCTCAGCTTCCCTCTGTAGACCGCCTATCCCACATGGCCCGCTTGATGGCTGAAGAGTTATCATGGAGCTATTACCGCCTCTGCGGGGCCCTCATACATTGAACTTGCACCCTAGGGGGTTCCCACCAAACCAGGCTGGCCCTGTCGAGCTCACTCGGAACTCAGTTCTCCCACGTTCTTTTTCTGCCTTCTCTGGTGGTCACTGTTGGCCTACTTTTTTATACTCTGGTGAGTTGCCTCCTGCTTATGTAGTGACTGAACCACCGGGCCAAAGCAGCAAACATTCTGCTATCCAGTGTGTTAAATTACTCCTTCTTCTTCTTCTTCTTCTTTTTTTTTTTTTTGTGAGACAGGGTGGGTCTCACTCTGTCACTCATGCTGAGGTGCAGTGGTATAATCATGGCTCACTTCAGCCTCGACCTCCCCAGGCTCAGGTGATCCTCTCACCTCAGCCTCTCGAGTTGCTGGGACTACAGGCACATACCACTACGCCTGGCTAATTTATTTGTAATTTTTATACAGATGGGGTTTCACCATATTGCTCAGACTGGTCTCAATCACCTGAGCTCAAGCAGTCCTACTGCCTTGGCCTCCTAAAGTGTTAGAATTACAGGCGTGAGCTACTGTGCCCCGCCAAATTATTCCTTTTCAAGTGAGGTCTAAACCCCATTAAAATTTGTCCTTATTTGTGTACTTTTTCTTAGCCTTAGGGTACCATATAGAGTTTTCTTATATCTTAATTATTTGTAGTGTTCTCTATCTCCTGATTGGACCTAGCCTGATACACTCAGCATTGCTGCTAGCTGGCTTTGAGAGTCCACTGGTTATGGTAGGTGCTATATTAGACTTTTATGTATATAGATCCATGTTCCCACTCGAACCCCAGAACAATCTTGTAAAGGTTATTATCCCCCATTAAAAGATGGGGACACCAAGTTCAGTGAGGTGTAGCCTCTAAGGTCATTCAATAGCTTGGATGTGAATTGAGTTCTGGTTGTAAGTCTAGGGCTTATTTCACTTTACAGGAAACATCACTTCTCTCTGAACCTCAGTTTTCTCATGGCTCCTGACAACAAGAACAATGGGCAAATATTCCAAATCTGATCTTCCACTAGTTTGAGATTCTAAGGGTAATTAACTAAATATTTGTACGCTGAGTACTAGAAATGCGGTAGACAGAATTTGTTGTGCTGTAAGTGTAAAATATACCCTGGATTATGAAGATAGTCAGAAAAAAAAGAAAAAGTTACATTTTATTTTTATTATATGTTTAAATGATAATATTTGGTCATCTACTTTTTGTTTTTGAAATGTGACAACTAAAAATTTTCAAATTACATGTGGCTTGCATTATCTTTCTATTGGATAGCACTGAAATAGACAAAGAAATTACATTCTGTAGATAGCTCTTCCCCATTTGGTAGATAGTTTATGGGCTTTCTGGGGCTTCAGAATCAAGAGGAGGAAGTATTTGATGAAAATTGGTATACAGATAGTTATTCGATTAATTAAATTAGTAGACATATATAAAGTTCTTAGTACAGTACCTGGCAAATAATATGTGCTAAATAAGTTTCTTTCATCAATAATATGCACTAAATAATTTTTGTTAGTACTGGTAATAGAATAGGGAGTATAAAATGTGCTCCATGAAACTGTCCAATTAACAATGGACTTAGTGTGAGTTACAAATCAAAAAGAACTGAGATGTTAATGAGTGAGGCAGGAACAGAGGGATAGCGGTGTTGAATGCTGAATGTTTCCCAAGTGACGACTGGCATATGAAGAGGTTTCATGTTACTAGGTCTCCTGGTATGTGTCTCTGGCTTCGCAGGATGTGGGAGGTTATCTCTTTGTCATAGAAGTGGAGGGAGGTAGGGAGGAAGGATGAAAGCAATGAAGGAAGGAAGAAAATAACAGAGATAATGCTCCGAACTAATAGTGAACACATTCTGTATAAACTTATCCTGCTATTCAAGCAGGATTAACTTCCTCAAGTGGCACTGATTCTTCAAGTGGCACTTTCCCTTGGATATGTTTTCTATAGTGGAATTTTGGGGCAACATGTCCTTTATAGCAGAACTCTATTGGTTAAAAATATTTGTAAACCACCTCCTTATGGTTAAACCAGATAGATCTTCCTGTTTTCAATTAAATAGGATATGTTTTTCAACTTCTGTGTCAGTTGTTATATTTATGCAATGTGATAAACATTTGTTTTTTTCTAACTTTAATGTGTGATCTGCAGTTTCATGAGACTAACCTCATTTCACAATCCTTACTTTTTGAGAAAATAATTAGTGCTGATTTTTCCATTTTAAAAATTAAAATTTTATAACAGATATAGGCAGAGACATATTTTAAAAAATAAAATAATAATACAGAGTCTACAAAGAAAATCAAAAGGCTTCTCACATTTACCCACTACTCAGAGGTATCCACTTTTAACCATTTATGTTTCATTCTTCTGTTAGTTATTTTTATAGTTTAAAATGCTTATATTACTATGTTTTCTTTTAGTTTGAAATTATTTCTCCGTGCTGTGAATACAGGAGATCATTGTTCACACTTCCACCTTACTCTCCCTCTTCTTCCACTGTTTGATAATTATAACACCATTTTACTTCTTGTACTGCTTACCTCTGTTATTTTAAATGATATACTTAAACTCTTGTTTCTTATTTCACCAACTTTTGACTATAGCTTTGTAAGATGAAGGTATTAGCACTTCTGTCTTGCTTAATTAACCCTTTTAGCTCACAACTCCCATCAGTCACACGTTCACTTTTCATTTTAGGGGTTATAACATTTCTATCCTAGTCTGGGCGCTTAGTGTAATCTTCTTGATGTTATTAATAGAGTCATTTTATAGTGGCAAAAACCAGTGGACAATCCAGGATTTGTACCCAGGTTCCTTGGCTGTGAGTCCATGAGTTAATTTCTGGTACCAAGGATAGATGAAGGATGATTCCTTTCTTTGCCCCTTTTTCCTAATTTCTTCTCTACTAGGTTTAGAGTTCTTTGGGCAGCCACTCTAGATTTGTTTGGTTCACTCCTATCCCTCCCATGTCTCAAAACTCCCAACACATGCAAAGTTTGTGTGTCCTCCCTGATGTGTGCACTTTATCACTTGATTTGCAGAACTTTTCTCACCACTATTCCCCTTCCTATCACCATGCAGCTCCCCGCCACCCACTTCTCTGAGCCAAGATTAAGGGAAGACAAACAAGTCTTAGTCCAGCTCTGTTTATAATGGGTCTTTCATTTTGCAGTGTAGAATGCTAGACTGTCCAGTAGAGAGGGCAGAATAAAGACTCAGTCATCCCCTCTAGCCTCATGACAGGGAGAGTATTTGTACCCTTTGATTCATATTTTTTAGGTCTTGTCAGAGTTGCCCACAGTATGATGTTTTCAGTTCTTTTTCAAGGGTACCCTTGCCAGAGCGGAACAGCCACTGAATTGAGTCTTTTTGTGGTTTCTGGTGGGACCAGGGCCAAATCGTCTGACTAAGACATCTGAGTCTGCATTTAACGCACTTCATGGAGAGCAGGAGCTGGTGTGGCAGCTATAATATAGTGTGTTCTCACCCAAGAGATGGCAGGCAAGAGGGCATTGATGATAGGACATGGGGTTGTCAGTCTTAATGCTGTTTCTCATCCATGTACAGATGTCACAGAAAGAAATTTAAGAAAAGGGCCTGTTCTGGAGGTAGATGACACTGAAAACACATCAAAGGTGGAACAAACCTGCTGATGTGGATGAAGACAAACATGTTAGTGTTGGTCCACATTCCAAAGGCCAGTGCTTGCTGTGGGAGAGAGGGGAAGGAAACAGCAGCAAACTACCCATTGATAGCTTCAAAAAAATTGAATTTCCATGTTTGGGTTTCAGTGGCTACCAGAGTACATTAGCAGGGAAGATCAAGTGGTCAAGGTGCCAAAGAATGAAGCTATGTGACAGTAATCTGTAAGTGATTTTCAAGTCTACAACAAATATTTTATAAGCCTTATAATAATAACTACCATGTACTAGGTACTTAGTTTCTGTCCTTTCAATTATTATTATTTGTATCCTACAGGTAGGGAAGTCAAGATCCGTAATGGCCAAATAACTTGTAGAAGGGCACATAGTTATTAACAGAAGCTAGTTTCAGACAGATTTTTGTTACTCCAGGGACTGTACTCTTTCTACCGCACTGTACTCTGAACACTGCTATGTGGGGCTTATATCAGAAGATTTTTTTAAAAAGATTAATAATGCCTGTCACCCATTGAATGGATATGTACGTTGTGGCAAATTGTCATTAATCTATAGCAATGAGAACAAATGAACTAGAGCTGTTGTTCACCGTAACATAGATGAATCTGAGAAATACAAGGTTGAGCTAAAGAAAAAAGAAAGGCACGAAAGATTACCTGCTGTATGAATCTATTTCTATAAAGTACAAAAACAGGTAAAACTAAGTGATGATGGTAGAAGCCAGGTTAGTGGTTATCGCCAGGAGATGGGATGTTACTGGAAAAAAAAAAAAGAATCACAAAGGAACTTTCAAGGGTGCAGGTCATATTTTGTTGTTTTGACCTTGGGTGCTAATGACATGGGTGTGTTCTGTTTGTGAAAATTTTTTGACATTTGTACAGTGTATTTTTCAGAATATATGTTATAATTTCAAAAAATGGAAAATAACATTAAAAAACCTTAGTATCTCCTTTTGTAGCATCTTCCACCGGCAATCCCTGTTTCTTCATACATGCAGGCAGTGACTTTATGGTTTTATCCTCTTGATTATCCTCATATATGGACCTTCTAACCCTATTATGACTTTCCTTCCCTTTTATCTCATATGTGCATTTCACTAAGCAGTATGTAGTATTGTTTTATATAATATACTGGTTAAGACAGTGGACTCTGGAGCCAGACTACCTGGGTTTGCATCTTGGCTCTTCAATTTGGTAGCTGGTGAGTGTAGGCAAGTCACTTAACTTCTTTTGACCTTAGTTTCATTATCTCTAATATGGGGTAAATTATAGTATGTATCACATAGAATTGTGGGGATAAAATGTCTTATTATGTGTAATATGCTCAGAGTAGTTTGGGACACATAATACACACCATATAAATATTTCCTATCATTGATTTTCATATTTATAAGAAAAGGAATGATCTGCATGTGCTCTTTTATATATTGCTTTTTTTCTCATGGTTTTTTTTTTATTGTACTTTAGGTTCTGAGGTACATGTGCAGATCTCATGATTTCTTAAACAATTATCTTTTTTTTTTTTTTGAGACAGGGCCTTGCTTTGTTGCCCAGGCTGGAGTGCAGTGGCATAATCACAGCTCACTATAGCCTTAAACTCCCAGGTTCAAGCAATCTTCCCATCTCAGCTACTCGAGCAGCTGAAGCTATAGGCGCATACCATCAAACCTGGCAAATTTTTCATATTTTTATTGAGATGAGGTCTCCCTGTGTTGCCCAGGCTAGTCTCAAACACCTGGTCTCAAGTGATCTTTCAGCCTCGGCCTCCTAAAGTGTTTGGGTTGTGAGATACTGTGCCAGGCTCTTTATCTTGTTGATGAATGAGTCATTTGCTTCCATTTTTTTTATGCGAGTGCAAGCAATACTCCTGTGACAGTGATTTACATGTCTCCTTGTGTACATTTCAACTCTTCTCCTGGGTATATACTTAGAAATAAAATTTCTATGTTATAGAATCTATGCATTTTTACTAGTTGTGTTGCCAAATTGGTCTACAAAGTGGTTGTTTCAATTTATGTTAGCATTCATCACTAGCAGTATAAAAGTATTTTATTTGCTACATATTCAAGGAAAATGAGTTAGTTCAAAAAGATGCAAGATAATTTGATTCAACAAATGTATATTGTGTCTCTAATCCATATACAGAAAAGGAGGCAGTCACTCGTGGAGAGAATTCTACTGTATGTTTTTTTTTTTTTTTTTTGGAGACAGTCTCGCTCTGCCTGGCAGGCTGGAGTGGTACAATCTTGATTTACTACAACCTCCGCCTCCCAGGCTCAAGCAATTCTCATGCCTCAGCCCCGCCCAGGTAACTGAGATTACAGGCACATGCCGCCACACCTGGCTAATTTTTGGATTTTTGGCAGAGATGCGGATTCACCATGTTGCCCAGACTGGTCTTGAACTCCTGACCTCAGGTGTTTGGGAGGCTGAGGTTTCCTAAATTGCTGGGATTACAGGTGTGAGCCACTGTGCCCAGCCAGAAAAGGCTCTTTTCACATGACTTTGTCTTTTATCCAGCAGAAAAATGTCTTACCAAAGTTGCCAGCTGACTTTCCCTAATAACTCATTGGCAATAGCAGAGTTGTGGGCCAACTCCTAGGACAATATTTAGAAAAAAGAAATAGGAGTACCAAAATTTCCCTTTGGCCTTAGAGAGGGGCTTGCTTTTTTTGGGAACATTGCTTGCCTGCCTGATACCTGAACAAATAGGAAGAAGGAGGATGGCTGTTGAATTGGCAATGAACAGTGACTGCCATCATGGCCTTTTGAGAATAGAGATGTTGGACTCTAATCAGGAGCCTCTGGAATATATTCAAAGGGCAGGAAAGATAAAAATACTGGCTATGTGTCTATAGTACTTTAATATAATAATTACAGAGGCACTTTCACCATACCTTGTCTTCCAAAGAGAGACTGCCTCAAAGACCCAGAGAGGGAATGTGACCTCTCCTAGGTTCTATGGAAAGCTAGTGGCAGAGCAAGGAATAAAACTCATATTCTTCTACCTTCATGCTCCTTATATCACTTTTGTTCCTCCAGCAGTTCTTAAGCACTGTTCCACAGTGAGCACGTCTATGCACACCTACCCCTGAAGTCTAAGGAATCTGAGAGGCTTAAGAAATAAGCTGACATACCCAGCTTCTGAAAGATAAACATTTAATAGATATTTACAAATAGAAGCCATAGTCTTGGACAGCAGTGAGACAAAATGGTAGATCCCTGTGCCATTACCCCCCCTAGACCCAGGGCTTACATAATATAGGGAAGGAACATGTAGGACAGTTGAAGTTGACCCCTCCGGCAAAGACAAGAATGCTATGTGAATCTTTCTAAGGGCGGGATCTCTGGTCAAGGTTATTTTGCGCTAAGGACAAAATTGATAACTATCTAGATAAAGTAGAAATCTTAGAGGCATTCCCAGAACAAAGGTTAATCAGAAGTCAATATAGTGGATTAGCATCCAAGATGAAGTTGCTTTAGCTTCTACAGGCACTTAAAAAACTTACATGGCAATGATTCCTGCCTATATGATGTAAGCATATTGTGGTTTAAACATTTTTAAAAACTTAACCGAACCTGACTTATTACTATCCATTTATATTGTAGCTTACGTTTAGTAGCAGTAGATAACTTCAAAGTTATTAGTCCCACCTCACTTTACAGTTGAGGGAACTGAAGCTTAGAAGGTTAAGTGATTGACCTAGGGGCATAGATGGTTAGCAGGGGAGATGGGGTCAGAGCCGAGGTCATCTGATTCCCAGTCAGATGTAATCACCTATTTCTTCAGAGATATTCCATAAATATGATATTTTGGACAGAATTCTGTGAGTTCTATTTTTGTTCAAGTTATGCTGAGATACTCTTGTAGGCCCAATGTCTTGGCCCTCATTTAACCCGTTCCTGCTTTAGCCATTTCTCTTCAGAAAGAATCAGATGCACCTTTTTGCATCACAGTTTCCTTATCTGAAAAATATAAGGGGAATGAACTATATAGTTTATTTTACTTCTAAAGTTCTGTGATTAATACAAGCCAAGACTAGAGTATAGATGGGTCTCTAGATTTCTATTTTGAAAAGTGAGGGGTATATTTTTATTTTTATAAACTACTAGGCCAATATTTATCCAGACAACTTAGTTAATAGAACTGTTTTTTACTTGCTTGTTTTTTAACCAAAGCGGATGTTTAAAAATGTTGTCTTTCAACTGGCACTATGTTGTCAGTCTCACCAGGCACAGCAGTCTTCGAGGAGGTCCCTCTTCCAAAGCCAGACTTCCTCTGAAAAAAGCTCCCCAGGAAACTGGCTTCTGCTCACAGTAGGATATGCATGTCCAGAGAATATTTTTTTCTTATTTACTTATATAGCCTCTGTGTGTGTGAGTCACAGCTGCTTCTCACTTCCTTTGACAATTAGGAAGGGGCCGGCATTATTAGGTAAGTAAGAGGGGGAAACGGCCTGCACCCTAACCAGAATTCAATAGTTAAAAGGAAATAGTTAGCATATTGTTTTCAAAGCATTTATTTTTCTCTCCTTGATTGTATCAAGGAAGATGCCAATTCATCATCATCATTGCTATTCTTATGAAACACTCAATATATTATGAAATATTTATCATGCAATATCTTTTGAGCCTTGTGACAACTTAATGATGCAGCCTCTACTGTCACATTTATTTTGAAGATGAGAAAACTGAGGCAGGAAAATAAGAACTTTAAGCAAGCTGGTGTTTGAGTTCATTGGTAAACCTTCACATTGGAAGAAGGGAAATTGTTGGTAGATGATGTTGCCTGATGATATGTATGGCAATTTAATCAGGGCTCGGATTTTTGGTTCTTTAAGACATTAGCATCACCAGGAAATAATTTTCTGGGAATTCCAGAAAACCTTGCATATTGGTTAGATATCATAAGTATAACATAATAAAGCATCCCAAAATTCAGTGGCATACAGCAGTAAGCATTTATTTCTGGCTCACACATCTATGGATTGACTGAAGTAGTTTTGTTTTTTTCAGTTAGGTTCGACGGGGCTTGGCTCAGGCCACAAGTTCCATTTAGGTCTGGTCTATATGTCTCAATTTTTCAGAGATCAGAGGATCACCTGAGCCATTATCCTCAAGATGATGGCAGAAGTGCATGGTGGGTAAGCAGAGACATGTGGGTCTTTCAAAGCTAGGCTCAAAGTCAGCCTACCATTGCTTCCTTACAAATTCAGTTGGCCAAAACAAATCATATGATTGGGCCCAACATCAGTAAGGAGGTGAAATACAGGTACATTCTTCCTTTAGCAGAACTGCAAGGTCACATGGCAGAGTACATGGATACAGAGAGGTGGGGGGAAATTTGGGAACAATAATTAAATCTGCCATGCCTTGGCTGAAAAGTAGTGGTGGTAGGAAGTCAGAAGATGAGAGCTAGAAAAGATATTCTGATGGAGAGTGAGAGGTGTAGTTGGAAGATCCTTGTGGTTAGGCGGTCTGGTTTTGAGTTCTAATCATGACACTTCCTTAGTGTGACCTTAAGTCATTTTCCTTGATATTTGAGCATTAAGTGTCCATGTGATCTCTTCATCTTGTATTTTCATTTTCCAAATAAGGATTCTAGAGTAAATGGATGCAGTGATTAGTCTATGTTCAAACAGCCAGGTAGAATCAGTCAAGACTGGAACTTTTTGTTCTTTTTCTATTCCTCAATCTTCATCGCTTTAGAAGAATAGTTAATATTTGAGGACGGGGATTAGAAGAGGTTTCAACTCTCCTCCTTTTCTCGTGAAATTAAAGCTGTTTTACTATAATTTTACTTTCCACATTGCCATGCATATCTGTTTTCCATTTTTTCAAAGTCCTGAGCAAAGAAAAGTAGGCCAAAATCATAATAGGAAGAATTGCAGTTCAGGCAGAATAAGTACTTTTTGCATGTAACTGCACTTAAATGTTGTATGTTATTAGGAAAACTGGTAACATTGCTGTCTCCAAAGATCTTTTAGAGAGGTATCTGTTGCTATGTGATGATGTGTTAAGTGGAGTTATTCCTGAAAGCAGGAATGACTAATGGCCTCTTCTATCTTTATGCTATTATAGTATATTTATATGTGTTTATTTGTCAGACATTCATATGCTCATACCGTGCCAGGTATTCTTCTAAGAAGTCTACGGATACTAATTCATTTAATCCTCAAAACTACTCTATGAGGTAGGGAGTCTTACTTATTCCTGTTTTACAGATTTAAATAAACAAAAATACCAAACACAAATAAAAAACAACAACAACGAAAACTTAAGGCACAGGGAGGTGACATAACTTTTGTACAGTCAAGAGCTTGAGAGGAGCAGAGCTGGTACTTGAACCCAGGTTATCAGATTCCAGAGTCCACGCCTTTAGCTACATGGTACCTAGGTGTCAAAACTGAGCAGACCAACTCTGCTCCTTACTGGTTTTGTGACATGGAGTGAACTACTTCACTTCTCTGAGCTTTGTTTTCAACTCTAAAATGTGAACAATAATGATATTTGCCTCATAGGGTTGTTGTGAGGATTCAATGAGATAGTGCATAAAACATGTTTGGCATTGAAATATTAGTTCTATTTCTGTGAAGTACTTCTATACATTTTAAAGATGACTTTATAAGTCTTCCTTTTAACTTATAGGTTATAAACCCTTATAAGGTTTATAATCCTTGGCTTGATTGATTTATCTGTATGACTGATTCCTTAGCAGTCTAAGACCAGTTAGCATTGCCATTTTTGTCTGACACAGGAAAAGAGCAATGAGGCAATTTCCCTTGGGGCAGAGATTGAGAGCCAGTAACCTCATGTATCTTGGCTGTCTGGGAAGTTGCTGAACTGTGCCATCTCCTTTTTCTACATTTATCCTTACCTTAAAAATAGTCATGAATCTGAATTTTGTATATAATATTTAAGGTGAATCTTACATTATAGCTTTTAGAATTCTTATTTGTTATGCTCATTATTTCTTCTCTGGAGGTCCCAGCAAGAGTTTAGGAAATCTTTGCTGGAGTGCCCTTGTGAAGAAAGGCCTTAGTTTGTTACATGCCAAAGTGCCATATCCTGCTGACAAGAAGCGTTCTCCTCCTATACAAAGAGTCATACAGTATTCACCGAGATCTCACAGCAGCCCTGCCTGTGCTGCATGCTGGGATCCTCCGGGACTGGTGCAAGTGGGTGGAGGAGGTTATATAAGCTCACATCTCCTTCCAAGTGGGAAGAGGCGAGGGACAACAGCTGTCAGCTCCACAGCTGATCTTGCCAGCCCAAGTGATCCCAGCTTTATTTGACCAGAGAAGGAGGCTCCTCAGTACACAGAGGGGAGATTTCCTGAACCACAGCCAATGTTTTAAAACTTTGGCAATTTGTGCTAACTTCCTCTAGCTAGGACAGGCACTGTACTGGCTCTGGCTGCCTGAACATGGTGTTCTCGAGGCATTTTGTATCATCCTGAATTGGGCCCCAGCCAGCTGCTCATCTATAGGAGATTCTTATGAAATGGTGCAAAGCTCATTACCCTCAGACTTTTGGCTGGGCAGTTGTTCTTGCATCAGTGTGCACTTCATTACATTAAACTAAAAGAATAAAATAAATTCTCAAAAGGCAGATATAAAAAAACAGCAATCTCCATAGGCCATTTTTTTAATAAAAAGTTTTTTTTTTCTTTTTCATTTTTGTGGGTGCATAGTAGGTATAGACATTTATGAGGAACATAGGATGTTTTGATACAGGCATGCAATGCATAATAGTCACATCAGGGTAAATGGGGTAGCCATCACCTCAAGCATTTTATCCTTTGTGTTACAAACAGCCTGATTATATTCTTTAAGTTATTTAAAAATGTAGAATTAAGTTATTATTGACCATATTCACTCTGTTTTGCTATCAAATAGTAGGTCTTATTCATTCTTTCTACTATTTTATACTCATTTACCATCCCCACCTCCCCACCTTCCCCCGACTACATTTCCCAGCCTCTCGTAAGCATCTTTGTATATCCTATGTCCATGAGTTCAATTGTTTCGATTTTTAGATCCCACAAATAAGTGAAAACATGTGATGTTTGTCTTTCTGTGCCTGGCTTATTTCACTTAACATAATGATTTCCACTTCCATCCATGCTGTTGCAAGTGACCGAATCTCATTCTTTTTTATGGCTCAATAGTTACCCACTGTGTATACATACTACATTTTCTTTATCCATTCATCTCTTGATGGACATTTAGGTTGCTTTCAAATCTTAGCTAGTGTAAACAGTGCTGCAACAAACACAGGAGTACAGATACCTCTTTGATACGCTGATTTCCTTTCTTTTGCATATATACTCAGCAGTAGGATTGCTGGATCTTTTAGTAGCTCAATTTTTAGTTTTGTGAGGAACCTCCAAACTGTTCTCCATAATGGCTGTAGTAATTTACATGCCCACCAACAGTGTACTTCAGTTCCCTTTTCTCCATATCCTCCCTAGCATTTGTTATTGCCTGCTTTTTTGGTTATAAGCCATTTTAACTGGGTGAGATGATACCTCGTTGTAGTTTTGATTTGCATTTCTCTGATCAATGATGCTGAGCATCTTTTCATCTGCCCGTTTGCCATTTGTGTGTCTTTTTCTTTTGAGAAATGTCTATTCAAATCTTTTGCCCATTTTTGGTCCCGTTTTCTTTTCTGCTGCAACGGGACAGCACCAGGTCCAATGCATCACAATTGCTGTGTTCTCCCTCCCCCAGTGCCCAGAGATGTTCTCTGAAACATGCTACTGCTGCTGGGGGTTGGCAGGGTGGTGGTGTCTGCAACTCTAGACTGTTCCATCTAGCTCCTCAGTGTCCTTTCAGCAATATGAAGTTACAGCCAGGTACTATATACTATGAGTTCTCATATGATTTTTGGTTCTGACGAAGGTGTTTTTTCTGTGTAGATAGCTGTTAACTTGGTGTCAGTGCGGTGGAAGGGGACAATCGGTGGAATCTTCTATTTTGATATCTTGCTCTGCATCTCCCCACAATAATTGGCCATTTTTTCTTTTAAAATTTTGAGATGGGCAGAGTGCAGTAGCATAATCTTGGCTCATTGCAACCTCCCACCTCAGCCTTCAGAGTAGCTGGGTATACAGGCATGTGCCACCACACCCGTCTAATTTTTTGTGTTTTTTTGTAGAAACTGGGTTTTGCCATGTTACCCAGGCTGGTCTCGAACTCCTGGGCTCAAGCAGTCCTCCGCCTTGACCTCCCAAAGTGCTGATATTACAGGCGTGAGCCACTGTGCTTGGCCTGGCAATTGATTCTCGATTTACTGTAACTGTTTGGGAAGGACATGGCTAGCACATAACTTAATGTCAACATTTCTTTTTACAACTGAAAGGAATATTGGGCTTTTGGGATACATCTCTTGTCCTTTGTGAACTATAGGGGTATTGAAGGACAGTTCTAATGGCCTGTCCTGTGTAGATTCCTCTCAGAACAAAGTCTGTGCCTATTACAAGCTTAGTTACTATATTTGAAGCTAGCACAGATAAGGAATCTATGGGATGGAATATTAAATTTATGCCTGACAAGCAAAACTAGAGAGTAAAGAGAAAATGGTTGTTTGCCTACGGCCTTAATTACTTTGGAGACAGGTAAATTTATAAGGGCGGTATATGGGGTCGAGGTTATAATATGATCAAGTACACAGAGAGAGCAGAGGAAGGACGGCAAACAGAGATAGGATATGGGGATATGGAGGAAGACTTAGAGAAGACACCATTGAGAAGATGATACATGCATGGAATCTTGAAGGATGATTTGAAATTAGACAGTGAAGCGGAGCGTAAGGTACAAGGATGCTAAGTGGAGGGCTCAGCTTGTGCAAAGATAGAAGGTTTTCAAAGTACACACTGCCATCTCATGAGGGATCATGCATATCCTCTCCAGGTATATATACTTAGTCCTGTAGTTAATACGGAATGCTTTGCAGCAGGGGAATGTAGTAGATTTTAGATAGTTTTCTCCTCCTGTTACTGGTTTTTTGCCTTGGGTAAGATATTTAATCTTCCTGAGGTTTACTTTCTAAATTTGTAAAACAGTACCACTAAAGTCTATTATATGGCAACTTTGATGATTACATGGGGATCAAATATCTAGACTATGCATGGTATGTTAAAGCTACTCAGAAAATAACATTCTCTTTTCTTTGTACTTATGTTTGATTTCCTATATTACATTATATTTTAATTTAACAAGTGTATCTTGAGCACCCATGTTCACTTGTTTCAATGCTAGAGTTGAATAAGATACCATCCTTGGCTTTAAGGAGCTACAAGGTATGTAAACTATTCTAATCACAGGACCATGGTTTCTTGTCTCCTCTGTGACATTGGGCAACCATCGAACCACTCATTTTCTAGCCTTGTGCAAAACTCCTCTTTATCCTTACCTGTCTTTTCCTTTTTATCTCCCATATCAGAAAACATCCTGGCCCTTCTCCTGCCCATGGATGATCTCTTCATTTGGGGTTTTTATCCCATTCCTTGTCTTTTCTTATTTTTTCTCCCTCTATATAGCAACATACATCTCTACTGTATTAAAAATAGAGCCCTGTTCTTACTGTCAAGGCCTGGAGAGACCACAGCATAACAGTTTTGGCTAAATGATGATAGTCAACACATTGTAGCAGCAGGGACTTGGGAGTTCCTCAATGTCCTCAAGATGGTCTGTTAGCAGGGAACAAGGTACTTAGCTCAGTGGTGGCAGGAAGGAAATAATGGCAAGTATCAAGATTGTCCATAGCATGGTAGCTCACACCTGTAATCCCAGCACTTTGAGAGGCTGAGGCAGGTGGATCACCTGAAGTAAGGAATTTGAGACTAGCCTGGCCAACATGGTGAAACCCCGTCTCTACTAAAAAGATAAAAATTAGCCGGGTGTGGTGGCGCGCACCTGTAATCCTAGCTACTCAGGAGGCTGAGGCAGGAGAATCACATGAACCTGGAAGGCGAAGGTTGTAGTGAGCTTAAATTGCACCACTGCACTCCAGCCTGGGTGACAAGAGTAGAACGCCATCTCAAAAATAAATAAATAATAAATAAATAAATAAAGATTGTCCATAACCAAATATGATCCAGTTCTAGAGGGCACGATTATCAATGGAGGGTGTGATTCACACAACATTCATCTGGCACTCAAGTGGTATGCAATGCAAGATAGAGACTGGGAATTCTGAACCAGATAGAAATCCTGAAAAGTCAGAGTCAGGCTAGTAGCCACACTGACATGACGGTAAGTCTAGTGTATGGGGCTAGAGTTCTTAATCCACCCTGCCTCACTGTAGACTTCTTCTCAGCAATTAGAGCCAAAGCAAACCTGTATGAGCAAATTAAGTAGCCTCCACTCTTGAAAGAAGAAACCAGTTAGCTAAATGCCCTGCTATTTAAATAAAGAAACCTTTGAGAAAGTGTGTTCTAAATAGAGGAAATCATATGGACAAAAAGCACAGTATGAAAAAGTGTGACATATTTGGAGAACATAGAGTAACCTGGTGTGGTTAGAATATAACTATTTCATACAAGGAGTGCAAGAGGTGAAACTGGAAAGTAGACTGGGGTGAGACTGCAGGGCCTTGAATGCAAGGCTAAAGAGTTTGTACTTGGTACTGAGTTAAGTCTACTAGCACTGTCTTATACTTGGTGTCTGTGGGATCTCATTTAGGGGTGTACTGTGTCCTTAAAGTCTTTACTTACAAATTATGTGGTGGTTTCTTCACAAGGTTATCTACTTCTACATTGGGAATATTGGGAGTTAGAAGGTTAAAATTTTTGTTTAAGGTAATGTAAGTGGTAAATGGAAAATGCAGAATTTGAACCTGGTTTAGTGCCGTTTCCTAGTATATAACCTAGTATATAGTTGAGGTTAGAAGTAAGGGCTTTGGAGTCACTTGTGGGTTTGAATCTCCATTTCCTTTACTTCTATTAGCTTGTGTAACTTTGGAACAGTTCATTTTCTGAGGCTCAGGCTCATTCCTCTTCTGTAAGATTGCGATAAGAATAGTAACATTCACAGGCTTGCATGAGGGTTCAAAGAGGTAATGCAAATCAAGTGCTTAACATGACAACTTACAAATAATACTTAATAAGTGGTAACTATTTCTAGTAATACATATGTTAGATTAGAAAATTGTGTTTTTACTTGAAAAAGTTACTCAGAATAGAATAAAAGTCATTGATCCAGTATTCTGATGTTATAGTCATACATGGATAGGAATTCATGCTTGTTTTGCACTGAGGTTGCAAATTCGGTTCATGTATTCATTCACTGATTCACTAAACAGATATTAATTTGGCCACACTCTGTACTTGACACCATTCCTTGTACAATGAACAGGAGAGGTGAAGTCTCTGCTCATGTAGACCTCACATTTTAGTGCTGTGCCAGAGGGTAGGAGGCAGATGTTAAACCAATAATTAGATAAATAACTTCAGATGGCAGTAAATGCTTTGAAGACAATGAAATGGGTGATTTGATAAGATGTTTCTTGTAGGGGTGGACTTGGGTCTAGAGCAACTTTAGAAGGAGTCATAATGGAAAGCCTCCTAAGATGTGACACTTCAGATGTGACCCAAACATTGAAAAGGAGCCAGTCATGAGAAAAATTGGAGAAAGAGTATTCTAGTCATGGCAAGCACACAAGGGTCCTGAGGTAGGAACAAGCTTAGTGGTTTGTCTAAGGAACTGAAAGAAGGCCATCATGTCTGAGGTGAACACTGATGAGAGAGTTGTGTAAGATACAACAGTAGAAGTAGGCACAGGCCAGATGATAGAGGATTTTGTAGGTCATAGTACGTCTTGTGGATTTTATCCCAAGTGCAGTGTGGAGCCCTGGAAGTTTTTAACTGCAGGGAATGATATGATTGATTTATGTTTTTGATAAGAATGATAGCTTTTATTTATTGGACAGTGAGAAACACATTACATTCATTTATTTCATTTAGTTAGTCTTCACACAACCCAGCAAAATACGATGTTATTTTTGTGATTATTTTAGAGATTAAGAAATCTGACGCTTAGTAAGGTCAGTTTTTTAAAGGTCACAAAATTATTGTTATTCATAGAACCAAGATTTGAGTTTGGGTTTATTTGGTCCTAAGCCTACATGGCTTTTATTAAGCTAACATACATGTAACAGGCCAGGTGTGGCGGTCCACACCTGTAATCCCAGCACTTTGGGAGGCCAAGGTTGGTGGATCACTTGAGGTCAGGAGTTCGAGACCTGCCTGGCCAACATGGTGAAACCCCGTCTCTACCAAAAATAGAAAAAATAGCTGGGCTGGTGGCCAGTGCCTCTAATCCCAGCTACTTGGGAGGCTGAGGCAGGAGAATTGCTTGAACCCAGGAGTCAGAGGTTGCAGTGAGCCGAGATCATGCCACTGCACTCCAGCCTGGGTGACAGAGTGAGACTCCATGTCAAAATAAATAAATAAATAAAATAAACTACATATAACAACATTGGCTATTTTAATCATTTTAAGTGTGTAATTCAGAAATATTGATTATGTTCAAAATGATATGTATGCAACCGTCACCATCAAATATTACCAGAATCCTTTCATCACCCCAAGCAGAAACTCTGTATCCTTTAAGCAATGACTCCCCATTATCCCCAACCCTGGTAAAGTCTAATTTACTTTCTGTCTCTATGAATTTTCTTATTCTAGCTGGGCTCGGTGGCTCATTCCTGTAATCCTAGCACTTTGGGAGAGCAAGGAGGGCAGATCACCTGAGGTCAGGAGTTCAAGACCAGCCTGGCCAACATGAAGAAACCCTGTGTCTACTAAAAGTACAAAACTTAGCCAGGTGTGGTGGCACATGCTTGGAGTCCTAGCTACATGGGAGGCTGAGGCAGGAAAATGACTTGAACCCAGGAGGCAGAGGTTACAGTGAGCTGAGATTATGCCACTGCACTCTAGCCTGAGCAACACAGCAAGACTTCATCTTAAAAAAATAAAAAGAGTTTTCTTATTCTAGATATTTCATATAAATGAATTCATACTGTATTTCTCTTTTTGTGTCTGACTTATTTGAATTAGCATAATGTTTTCCAGGTTCATTTGTGTTGTAGCATGTATCAGAATTTCCTTCCTTTTTACGGGTTAATAATATTCTATCTTATGTATATGCCACATATTTTTTGCCCACTTATCCATTAATAGACATTTGGGTTTTTTTCCACCTTTTGGCTATTGTGAATACTGCAGGGAGCATTGGTCAGCAAGTATCTGCTTGAGTCCCTGTTACTGATTATTGTGGGCATATGCTTTGGAAGGAAATTACCTGGTTATATGGTAATTCTGTGTTTAAATTTTTGAGAACATGACAAAATATTTACCTGGGTGCCTATACCATTTTACTTTCCCATCAGCAGTGCATAAGGGTTCCAATTTCTTCAAATCCTCAAATCCACTTATCTTCCACATAGACAATTTTCATTACTTATTTTTTTTTAGAGGCAGGATCTCAGTCTGTCACCCAGGCTGGAGTGCAGTGGCACGATAATAGCTCACTGCAGCCTTGAATTCCTGGGTTCAAGAGATCCTCCCATCTCAGCTTCCTGAGTAGCTAGGA
>NW_016108000.1:220563-222075 GCF_001604975.1 Cebus imitator
GAAGTCATATTTCATTGTGATTTTGATTTGCATTTCCAACAACTAATGATATTGAGTATCTTTTTATGTTTTCATTGGCTATTTCTGTATCTTGTGATAGGGCCATATGTCTATTGAAATTTTGCTCATTTTTTTAAATTGTTGAGTTTTTTTCTTTTTTTGAGATGTAGTTTTGCTCTTGTTGCCCAGGCTGGAGTGTAATGGCATGATCTCGGCTCACTGCAACCTCTGCCTTTCGAGTTCAGGTGATTCTCCTGCCTCAGCCTCTCGAGTAGCTGGGATTACAGGTACCTGTCACCATACCTAGCTAATTTTTTGCATTGTTAGAATAGAGACAGGGTTTCACCTTGTTGGCCAGGCTGGTCTTGGACTCCTGACCTCAGGTGATCCAACCGCCTCAGACTCCCAAAGTGTTGGGATTACAGGCATGAGCCACGAGTTTTAAGAGTTCATTTTATGTTTTGCATACTAGACCTTTATCAAATATATTTGCATAATTGTGTATAATTTTATATAAATGTGATCATATACCATTCTGTTTTGTAACTTCTTTTGATACTTACTAATCTCACAGATATCCCTCTAGGTCAATAAATGTTATTTTCTTTTACCGTTTGTAATGACTCATGATGTTCCATTACATAAATGATTTATAATTTAGTTTGTTTTTAAGTTTTTTGTTCCATTTTGCTATTATTAATAATAGTATATATAACAAACATTTTCGTAAAGCATGAACTTAATGAAGTAGATAAAATGGCAATTTCATTGGAACTTTTTAACATTTGCCTTTCTGAACCTGTTAATAATTGCCCAGAAAAATAAGTGACAATATCAAAGTCTTAACAATACAATAAATTTGAGCTATTGTATGTACACAGAATACACAGAACTTTGTGTCCAACAAACAGAGGATATATGTTCCTTTGGGTACAAAGACCACATTAACAAATATAAACTATGCATTAGGCTATAAACGAAGGCTCCAAAATTCAAAGATCAATATCACGTAGAGTATGTTTTCTAACCATAAGAAAATAAAATGAAAAATTAATGATAAACATTAAAACATTCCATATTTGGGACCTAACATAATGGTAAATATTCTTTGGGTTAAAAAATATATATTTTACAATGAAAGGACAATGAAGTCAGTATATATCCACATTTGTGCGACACAGTTCAGTATGTAGAAAGAAGTTCATTGCTTTAGATATATTGATCAACAAACAAGAAAGAATAAAAACAAATGTATTGAGCATTTAAATTAAAAAAAGTGATAACAACAAAACCTACCCAAAGTGACAAAACAGCTGGACATATAGGACTGAAGGGCAGAAGTCAAATAAATTAAAAAAACAACTATAACAATATAAAATGGTAGCGGTAATTAGCAAAACCAAAACTTAGTTATTGAAAGGATTTACCTGGAAACCATCATTCTCAGCAAACTGACAGAAGAGCAGAAGATCAAACACCGCATGTTCTCACTCATAGGCGGGTGTTGAACAA
>NW_016108000.1:222185-224868 GCF_001604975.1 Cebus imitator
TTCCTATGCAACAGTTTTGCATGTTCTTCACATGTACCCCAAAACCTAAAATGCAATAAAATAAATAAATGGAAAAAAAAAAAGAAAATAGACTGGCAGGAAGATGCAAACAAACACAGTAAAGAATATAAAGTAAAATAAATGAAATATTACAGACACAATGGGTTTGTTAAAGAAACCATCATTCTCAGCAAACTGACACAAGAACAGAAAATCAAACACTGTATGTTCTCACTCATAGGTGGGTGTTGAACAATGAGAACACATGGACACAGGGAGGGGAGCATCACACACTGGGGTCTGTCGGGGGGAAATAGGGGAGGGACAGCATGTGAAGAAATGCCACATATAGGTGATGGGGAGGAAGGCAGCACATCACACTGCTATGTGTGTACCTATGCAACAATCTTGCATGTTCTTCACATGTACCCCAAAACTTAAAATGCAATAAAAAAGATGAAATAATTATGATACATTTGGAAAAAAGAGATAAGGTAAATTCCTAGAAAAATGTAAATGGCCAAAAGTTGGCAAAAGGAAAAATGGAGACTTTGAGTAGACAGATATATATTAAAGATGTTGAAATGGAATTCATACATCCTCTCTGATTCACTCAGTCAGAAAAAGTAGTCCAAAAAAATTAGCCTTAGAAATGAACCAGTCCAAATATTTTCAGTATTTTCATTATTAGTGTAAAAGGAGAAAAATCATGTGGTTATTGTAATCAACCTAGAATTGCAGGACAATTACTTAAGTAAATAATATTTACATGATAAAAACCTATAACAAATATTATACTAAATGGAGAAACTTGAAATATGTTTGTCTTAAGATGGAGAACAAGACAGATACTCATTTGCCTACTATTGTTTAACCCGGTACTGGAGAGTCTCACCAATACTATTAGAATGAAAATTGGCCAGGCGCGGTGGCTCATGCCGGTAATCCCAGCACTTTGGGAGGCCGAGGCAAGCAGATCACCTGAGATCAGGAGTTCAAGACCTGCCTGGCCAACATGGCAAAAACCCATCTCCACTAAAAATACAAAACATTAGCCAGGCGTGGTGGCTCGTGCCTGTAGTTGCACCTACTTGGGAGGCTGAGGCAGGAGAATCGCTTGAACCCAGGAGGTGGAGGTTGCAGTGAGCTAGGATCACACCACTGCACTCCAGCTTGGGCGACAGAGTGAGACTCCTTCCCAAAAAAGGAAAAAAGAAAATTAAGTAAGTGCACAAAGATGGGAAAGAAAGATTTAAAATTGGTTACTATTTGAAAAACATTACAAAACAGCTTGGTATTATTTGCAGATGATATAATTATATAACTGGGAAAATCGGCAGCATGAGTAAATTTTACGAGGACTAATAAGAAATTCGCCAGGTTGGCAATGACACAAGTGATTTACCAAAGTTAATATTTTTAACATGTGAAATAAGTAACCAGTAAATGTGATAAGTCATATTGACACAGGTGGGGGGCAGGGAAGTGCTGGGAAGAGAAAGGGGAGGGGGGTCCCTGGCTAGGGCTTCACCCCTGGGCCTGTGCCCATGGACGTAGGTGAGGACAGGGATTTCTGTTTCCATGCCCAAATGTTGCATTTTCCAAAACCACCCTGGCCCACTATGCCCCCATGCTGTGACTGTAAAAACCCCAAGACCCTGGTGGGCAGAGACACAAGTGGCTGGATATTGAGAGGAACACACAGGTGGAAGAACACACAGGCAGAAAAACACACAAGCGGCTGGACGTGGAGAGAAGCAGAGGGATGGCAGACACCAGCAGATGCCGGCAGGTCATCTATGGCAGGACAATGTGGAGTTCAGCCGAGGGCGGTCAGAGGAGAGCTTGGCTACTGAGTGGCCTGACTCCTGGGGAAAACCACCTTCCCATTCCATAGGCATTCTGGCTCTCCATCCATCTGCTGAGAGCTACTTCATCATTCAGTAAAACCTTGCACTCATTCTCCAATCCTACGTGTGATCCAATTTTTCCCGTACACCAAGGCAGGAAACCCGGGATACAGAAAGCCCTCTCTCCTTGTGGTAAGTCAGAGGGTCTAATTGAGCTGATCAACACAAGCTGCCTATAGACAAAAAAACTAAAAGAGCATACTGTAACACACGCCCACTGGGGCTTCAGGAGCTGTAAGCGTTTTTCCCTAGATGCTGTGGTGGGGTTGGAGCTCATGTGCCCCACAACCTGCCCATCTGCATGCGCCCCCTAGAGGTTTGAACAGAAGGGCACTGAAACAGTGAGCCACACCCCCATCTCATGCTCTGTGAGGGGAATAAGAGAAATTTTCCCATTTCAATATCATTCACATTAGCAATAAAAACTAAAATATGCAGAAATTATTTTTAAAAGGAATGCACAAGAGCTCTATTGTGAAAAACATTAAAGTCTAGTAAAGGACATGGAAGAAAATCAAAATAAATTCTAAATAAATTCCAGACCTTTCCTGTTTTCAGATGGGTTTCATTAATATTATACAGCTGTTAATTCTCCTCCAATTAATCTATAATTTATAATTTAGTTGAGTTTTTAGCTTAATATTCACAAATAGCTAAGTAAACCTTAAAAAAAAAAGATAAAAGAAGGGTGATTTTTTCTTTCTTTTCTTTTCCCCCTTTATTTTATTGCATTTCAGGTTTTGGGGTACATGTGAAGAACATGCAAGACTTTT
>NW_016108000.1:230123-235292 GCF_001604975.1 Cebus imitator
GGCTTAAACAGCGGCATTGAGATTCGTGGGGCTTTTTTTTTGCCCTGGAATCTACTGTCCTGGTTCCCTGCTCAGTCCCCTTTTTAAACAGACGAATGGGCGACTTCCCGTGGCTCCTATCGCCAGCCAAAAGGGCACCCAGACCGGTGTATTTTGTACGGAGAACCGCTGCTCCGGGGCGCCAACAAAGCAGCCGCGCAGGGCAAAGCAGTGGCGCCGGCCGGCACAGCCGCACTGGCGACCTGTGGAGCTCCTCCGCCTGGGAATTGCCTAGTCTGTGGACAATCAAAATGCGGCGTCCACTCACCCTCTGTGCTTTCACTAGGAGCTGCAATCCTGAGCTGTTCCTAAACGGCCATCTTGGATCCATCCTCAAGAAGGGTGATTTTTTGTACTAGGCAGTACACATATTACAAAGTCAGTGGTGTGAAAACAGTCTGATATTGGTCCTGAAATAGAAGGCTAGTCAAACAGAATAGATAGATGAAGTTCAAACCCATATAGTAATTTAATAAAAAATAAAAATTGTACTCCAAATTAATGGGAAGTGGAAAAATTCATAGGTGATTATAGGAACAATTAATATATAGAGAAATATAAAACTGGATTCCTACCTGACATCACAAACAATGCTGAATTCCAGATGGTTGAAAGGCCTACAAGTGAAAAGCAAAACTCAAAGATTGTTTTGTATCCTGTGACCTCCTCCCCATGTGATCATCTAAGTGGAAGTTCAAGGTCTCCAGGGATCTGATGAAACCTTTAGGGGTAATGCCTTCCCAGGGCCGCTCATTTCGCTTTGTTATAAGGGCTCTGTACCGGTCTTGTTTTGTGCCATTTATTAATTAGTTTTAAAAGATTAAACATATTTTGTTCAACATTTTAGAATTTTAGCCCAGAGTCAGCATATCTTATCGATCAACCATCCTTCTAAGAATGGAACTCTCCCCCTATGTTTTCATTTTGAATCTAGCGGAAAAATCCTTCCTGGTTCTGGAAGAGTGCTGCAGTGTGTGTTCTAACTCTGCTTTCTTTTACATTTCTGCCTTGCGGGAGTTAAAAATTGCTACTAAGGATCATTCAGTCATTATTATCATTTTGTCATGGGGGATATGGAAGGTTAGCTATCCAGAAAACATATTGACTGGTTTTTGCATGATATTTAAATTACAGATATTTTAGGCCACTTTTAAACTGATTGATAGAAATAGGTGCTCTTGTCAGAGAAAATTCGAATAGTAGGTTGCTTTTGCCAGACATAGGAGAATTCACTCATCTCATTCTGAGGCTCTTCGCCAAAGGACAGCCTTTGGCTTGTCTACCATATGGATCTTTGATCTGTCATAAAGCTAGTAACTTTATTTCTGGGACATGTTTTATCAGTAGGTAGTGAAAGTTAGATGTGGCCTAGTCTTTGATTAATATTTAAGGAGAAAGAGGTATTTTTCCAAATATCAGAGTTCTGTTTGTTTGGATCACACAGAATACTCATGGTCATGTAGCACAACGCTAGAAGGCTACAAAGAATTAGAATGTTTGCTGGATAGAGAATAGGCTAAGGGCAAGGGAACCAAGTTGCAAACTTGAGCCCTGCATCCCCTTACTTACCTAAAGCATATTTCATGCTCAGATACATAGTTCCTATTAATTGCCAGTTTTGGGAAGGAGTAGTTGGAAAACCACAAATGAGATTGTTTTAAACTTACTTATATACTGTATTGAGATATCATATCTTAAAGAATAGCTAATTTGAATAGCTAAAATTTAATACTCTTCTTCATGAATTTAGATTTCGATTTTCTGCTTCGGTTTCACTTTCTAATCTGATTACTTTGGCCCAATACCATACTCAAATTATTTGAATGCTTAGAGTCACTTAAATTGTTCATCTGTGTCAGCCTTTGGTATCTCTTTTATAAAGTGCAGATAATAAAATCCTATCTCACACTCAGAAAATAAACCAGGCGAAATGTTTAATAGTCATTACCTTTATGCAGTGGGCTTTGCAATAGGGTAAGATTTTCACTTTTTACAAGCTGCATACTTCTGAATTGTTTAAACTTATTTCACTTCACACAGGTATTGTTTTAATAATTTTTAGAATAAAAAATAAGATAAGCTCATAACCGATATCCAGGTACAAATGATAGACCAAACATGGAAATTGAATTATACTTTATCAGGAAACCTGACTGAAACTATTGTAAACAGACTCTTTAAATAAAATTTAAAGACCCAGAAGAACAGGATAAGTGGAAGAAGAAACAATAACAACACAATTTTGCAACCTAGAATGAAAATGGATGAATGGTATCTTACTTACCAGATGTAGCAAAGCCCAGTCTTAAGATGGCAATGGAGAAAGCCAAGAGCAATCCTGATTGATTGTAGTGGTGAATCCTGAAGACTCAATTTTAAAAAAGCAATTATGAACTTCAGGGAATATAAAGAGTTGTACAGGAAATTAAGATTAAGCATACTGTGCTATAGGAATCAGCTATAAATAGTGTTTACATAGTAATAATAGTGTAAATACTGAATGTAGATGAAACACACTTTTCATAAAAATATATTGGGGGTATGAGAGGAAAGGAAGTGTGTGTAGGGGAAAGTGATGTTGTTGCTGGTGGTTGTAATAGGACAGGAAGAATAAAGACAGCTAAATTTTCATTTTTCATATTGGGAAGTTAATAGGGAATGCATAAATATTAAAAATTAAGAAACAGTAATTTAAAAAATTAATTCCAAGACTCTAGAGATATGAAAGTGAAGACAAAAAGAATGAACTTAAAAAGATCAAAGTTGTTTCTGGGGAAAGGGGAAATAGAAAAAGGACAGAGAATTGTTGCTTGTTTTAACCAAGTACATGGAACTAGATGCTTATTTGATTAAAGAAAATCTTTTATAAAATATCTTAAGCTTTAAATATTTATTAAGTGATGATTTGTACCTTATGAGTGTGATGGTGCAATCCAGCTCTCAGGCTTTATTTCCTCTCTTTACTCTCTGATTCCGTATAGAATTGTATAAATTACTATGATATAAGAAAAAATTTAAATGTTAAACCTAGCAATCAGAGTTAATGTGAAAATTTCAATTAAATAACGTATAATAAAGAACTTCATACTGCTTGGCAAATATGTGTTCTCCAGAAATTGAATTTCCTTCCCCTTCTCCATAAGGTCAACAAGTCTTTTGGTACAGTGCTTTTCTTGAACATGGGAACTGACTTTTGATAAGAGCTTCTCCTACATTTGGGACTTTCAGTGAAATTGATCTTAGAATGGAAATTCTTTTTAGCTAATGTTGGGATGTCTCAGGAGTAGTAGGCTATGGTTATTGCTAGTTAACTTTAGCAGAATTAATTATAAGGGGGCTCACAAAGGAATAGAAAATCTGAATAGACCTATAACGAGTAATGCTGTTGACTTATTAATCAAAGAACTTTGCAGGAAGAGAAGCCCAGGATTAGATGGCCTCACTGGTGTATTCCACTAATTGCTTAAATAATTCACACTAACCCTTAACAAATATTACAAAAATAAAGGAGGTGGAAACACCTGCCAACTCATTCTGTGATTCTAATACTTTGCTCTAGGTATTATACTTAAAGCCAGACAAGAAATTAGAACTATAAACCAATATCCCTCATGAATACAGACACAAAAATCCTCATCCTAGCAAATTAAATACAACAGCATATAAAAATAATTATATACCATAACGATGTGAGATTTATCCTAGGAGTATGTGGTTGATTTAATGTCTGAAAAATTAATCAATGTAATATACATAGATTATTACACGTAACATACATAGATATTAATAGGTTAAATAACAAAAAGCACATGAACACCTCCATAGACTGAGAAAAATCATTTGACAAGATTCAACACTTTTTCCTGATAAATTTATGGAACAAACTAGGAATTCAAGGGAACTTCTTCAACTTGATTAATGGCAGCTATAACCAAAATCAGAAGTTAACATCACACATAAGCGAAAGACTAAAATCTTTCCCCCTATGGTAAAGAACAAGATGAGGATGTCTGTTCTCCTCACGTCAATTCAACATTGCACTGGAGGTTCTAGTTAGCATAATCAGCCAAGACTGGAAAGTAAAAACTATGTCTATTTGCAGATGACTTCATGTTGTATGTAGAAAATCCTAAGGAACACACACAGAGAAAACTAATGAAGGCGTTCAATGCAACATTGTGTAGAATACAGGATCAGTATATAAAAATAAATTTTATTGGCTGGGCACGGTGGCTCACGCTTGTAATCCCAGCACTTTGGGAGGCCGAGGTGGGCTGATCACGAAGTCAGGCGTTCGAGCCAGCCTGGCCAATATGGTGAAACCCATCTCTACTAAAAATACAAAAATTAGCCAGGAGTGGTGGCATGCACCTGTAATCCCAGCTACTTGGGAGGCTGAGGCAGGAGAATCGGCTGAACTTGGGAGACGGAGGTTGCAGTGAGCCGAGATTGTGCCATTGCAGTCCAGCCTGGGCAACAGAGCAAGGCTCTGTCTCAAAAAATAATAAAAATAAATAAATTTTATTTCTATCTACTTTAGAATAAAATTCTATTTCCATTGACATCAATAAATAATGTGGCCATTAAGAAAACGATCCCATTTAATCAAAATGATTAAAATACATAGGTAAAAATTTAACAAAAGATGTGCAAGACTTATATGCTGAAAGTTACAAAATATCATTGAAAGAAATTAAAGAATCCCTAAATCAATAGAAAGACAACCTGTGTTCATGAACTGAAACCCTTCATATTGTTAAGATGGCATTACTCATCAAGTTGACCTACAGATTCAATGCAAGCCATATCAAAATCCCAGCTGGCCATTTCACACAAATTGATAAGGTGATCCTAATATTCACATAGAAATGGAAAGGACCAGAATAGAAAATAAATGTCAAAGGAAAATTTTTAAACTTCAAAACTTACTACAGTTTGGGTGTGGTGGCTCACACCTGTAATTCCAACACTTTGGGAGGCTGAGGCGGGCAGATTACCTGAGTTCAGGAGATCGAGACCAGACTGGCCAACATGGTGAAACCACCATCTCTTCTAAAATACAAAATTAGCTGGGTGTAGTGGTGCATGCCTGTACTCAGTTACTTGGGAGAGTGAGGCAGGAGAATCTCT
>NW_016108000.1:235347-239500 GCF_001604975.1 Cebus imitator
GACTGGAGTGCAGTGGCACAATCTCAGCTCACTGCAACCTCTGCTTCCCGGGTTCAAGTGATTCTCCTGCCTCAGCCTCCTGAGTAGCTGGGAATACAGGTGCATGCCACCAAGCCCAGCTAATTTTTGTATTTTTATTAGAAATGGGGTTTCACCATGTTGCTTAGGTTAGTCTAGAACTCCTGACCTCGTGATCAGCCCCCTCTTGGCCTCTCAAAGTGCTGGGATTACAAGGAGAATCTCTTGAACCCAGGAAGTGAAGGTTGCAGTGACCTGAGATCGCGCCACTGCACTCCAGCCTGGCCAACAAGAGCGAAATTACATCTCACAACAAAACAAAACAAAACTTACTACAAATCCACAGTAATCAAGATGGTGTGGTGCTGACATAAAGATAGATGACTAGATCAATAGAATAGAAAACTGAGAGTCCAGAAACAAACATTTATGGTTCATTGATATTTTACAAAGATATTAAAAACAATCAATTGGGGAAGAATGCTGTTTTGAATAAATGGTGCTGGGACTACTGGATATTTACTAGCAAAAGTAAACGTAGGAAGCCTGTCACCAAAGGCCATAGTGAAGATTCCAGTTAATATGAAAGGTGTAGAATAGGAAAATCCATAGAGATAGAAAGTAGACTGTGGCTTTTTGAAGGTGGATGGAAGGGAGAATGGAAAGTGACTACTAGTGTGGTTAGGATTTCATTTTGGGGTGATGAAAATATTTTGGAATTAGATAACAGCAGTGGTTGCACAGCTTTGTGAATATGCTAAAAACCACTGAACTGTACACTTTAAAGGGATGAATTTCATGATATGAGAATTATATTTCAGTTTTTAATTTAAAAATTGAATTGAAGGAGAAAGTATTCCACAGAATCTTATCAGTTCTTGGTGAAGGCAGTAAGGTTTTCTGGCTCATGCTTTTGTCAAATAATTGCTACTGTAAATCGATTAAACAGCTGAAGGAACAGTTTGTTCTTCCTATGTTTTGTGTGAAAATGTCTACCTCCTGTGTTTTGGTATCTGAGTTAGGGTTGGGCTATGGAACTACTGGAGTTTTATTTATAAGATGTTCTGATTATTTATAAGCCCCTGAATGTTATTCCACCCATGATAATCTGAACTACATGGACTATGATCTTGGATGTTAGTTCGCCGTATTTGAACCTTAATTTCCTTTACAATATCTGCTTCTCAGGGTTGTAAAGTCTAAATGAGATAATAGATTTTAAGTGTCTATCATAGTGCCTGGTCCTGATGTAGGGCTTGGTTAATGAATGTTAGCTTCTTCCCTACATCTTTCCTCCATTAAAAAAAATTACTCTAGTAAAAAGCACATTTCTTCCCCCCCACCACCCATGAGATGGAGTCTTGCTGTCTCGCCCAGGCTGGAATGCAGTGGCACGATCTTGGCTCACTGCAACCTCCACCTCCCGGTTTCAAGCAATTCTCCTGCCTCCACGACCCAAGTAGCTGGGATTACAGGCATGTGCCACCATGCCCCACTAATTTTTTTTGTATTTTTAGTAGAGATGGGGTTTCACCATGTTGGTCAGGCTGGCCTTGAACTCATGACCTCAAGTGATTCGCCTGCCTCGGCCTCCTAAAGTGCTGGGATTACGGGCGTGAGCTGCCATGCCCGGCCAAAAGCACATTTCTTGTAGGTCACAGTTCACTCGGCTCTGTCCTAGCTTCCTGCCCAGCAACGGATTGCTTGTAGCAATGAACCATGGATGAATTTTTTTTTCTTTTATCTGTGTGTCCCCTGCTATGCGTCTTCCACTACCTGGCACATTGCAGGTGCTCAGTGGTTTTGGATTTCGCGTGAGACAACACAAGCCATTTACACTGATTTTCCAGCATGGCGCTAAGAGAATAGTAGGGTGTCAGCATTAGTCTGTGACAAAGGAGCATTGTTAAGTGCTACTTTAGATGCTGTGTTTCTTCCAGTTGTGCTGAGCAGCAGAGAACTTAATTAAATTTCATACTCAAGAAGAGTAAAGGCTGAGTCCTTCATCTGCCATAAATCATTTTAGCCCTTGCTTTCTAGTTAAACTTTCCAGGATTTTTTTCTCTGTTTTTAATATCAGCTTTTAATATTCAGGAACGAAGTGCTTAAATAATACCAAGTAATTCATTTACTCCTAACCACGGGGATGAAGTGTTTGCAACTGCTTGAGTTGGGGACATTAGGAGTGAAGTGCTTAAATAATATCAAGTAATTCATTAAAAGAGACAATCCCAGGTTCCTGTTTCTTTGGAAATGTTTTACTTCTTATTAGCTATCTAAGTGCATTGTAGATTAACCTTTTATGACAGATATTTAGTTCACTTTTGTGTTATGTCTTCTTCCTTTGTAAGAAAATTTGAATGAGTGGTTAATATATGTGAAAAATTTTGGAGGGGAGAAAAGATATCTACTATACAGGCCCTTTTAAGGTATCATTCTCTGAGGAGCAGCTTCCATAGCTTTCAGCTGTACAAATAGGCACTGCCATTTCTGCAGGCAAAATGGTTTGGGGTTATATTTCAGGAAGCTGAAACTGCTGAGACCAATGCAAAGCTAATTCTCTGTTGCTTTTCTTTCCTTCCCAGGAGCTAGAGGGATTGACCACCTGAAATCTGACACTGTCTCCTTCATTCTCATTTCTAAGCAGACAGAGTTACAGCTACAGACATTTTATTTTTGCCTTTCTCTCCCACCTCTAGGAGCGGAAAAAGAAATTTGAAAAGGATGGTGAGAGGTTTTATTCTTTGCTGGATCGGCACTTACACCTGTCTTCCAAAAAGAAAGAATCTCAGTTACAAGAGGTATGTTCACCAAGCCTGCCCCTACCTTCCATTACTGGCTATGCCTTAGAAACAGGGTGAATTTTGCACTGCAAGGCTTTTCCCATATCCCGTCTCAGCAGGGAACCTCATTTGATAGTAGCACTTGTAGTCAAAACTGTGACCTGAGACTCAGAAGCCCTGAGTACTAAGACAGCTCTTTGCTAATTCAGGGTGTCACCTTGGATAGGATATTTCTTTCTTTGCTTCATTCCTATATCTGTAAGAAGAGTCAAGAGTCCCTTTCAATTGCAAGTCCAAAATCTAGGCGAGGATAAAGTTAAACTAGTGTTGTATTTGGTAGAGATCAGGAACAGATCTACTTTTTTTTCCCCTGAGATATTCCATAAGCTTTTTTTTTTTTTTGTGGGGGTAGGGGAGTTTCCGGTTTGGGACTACTGCTTACCTGGGTCTTGCAGTGGCTTCTGTTCAAATTAGCTACCATTCAGTGGGACCCTACCACACGCCAGGAACTGTACTGGATGCAACATGGCTACAGAAACAATGAGACATGGTTTCTGCCCATCTGTAGCTTATTGTTGGGCTACTAAATAAGAAAACATATTACTCTTATACAAATAGAATTTTTTTACATACTTTAATGTGTATATGGTTCTTTTCTTGGGGGTGGGAAATGAGAATAGAAGACTTATGTTTGGATGTGGGGAATTGCCTTTGTGGAAGAATGTTGCCCTTCCGATTTGATGTGGTTGTTAAAAAATAGGTAAAGTGTTTGACAGGTGAAAAAGGAGAAATGGGCCTTTCAAACAGAGACCAATGGCCCGAAGGATGGAAGGAACATAAGTAGAATTCTGTTTTAGGAATCTCAAACTGGCACAGGTTGTAGGGTGAATTCGATCAGGGAGAGAGTAGAAGCAGGATAACCAGTTTAGGAAACTATTGATCTAGGAAATGATCTAGGTGAAAGGGTCAGAGCCATAAGAGAGACACTGGGGAAGGAAAAGAAGGAATAAACTAATTGAGAATTTTTCTATGGAAGAAGGGATCTGTATGTTTGATGAAAGATTTACTAATAATGGAGATTGTAAACATTCATGTATGAAAAGAGATATCTGATGGAATAAGGCCATAGGCATGAGATGTCATCTTGTCCATGGTCACAGATTTTGGCAGAGCTGGAGCTTACCTCCTGATAACTGGTTTCATAGATATCCATCACATTATCTGAGGTGCTTGAAGGTGATAGGTCAAGAGACTTAGTGTGGCTGGGTGCGGTGGCTCATGCCTGTAATCCAAGCACTTTGGGAGGCCGAGATGGGTGGATCACTTTAGGTCAGGAGTTCTCGACCAGCCTG
>NW_016108000.1:239530-247409 GCF_001604975.1 Cebus imitator
TTTAAAAAAAAAAAAAAATTAAAGAGGATATCTCAATTTTAAAAAAAACTATGCAGATATATAATTAGGAAAATTTTAGCTCTATAGGAATTCAAGGAGACGAAGGTTGCAGTGGGTGGAGGTTGCAGTACTCCAAGATCGTGCCATTGCACTCCAGCCTGGGCGAAAAAAAAAAACAAAAAAAAAAAAAAAAAAAGGGCCTCTGGTGGATGGAGTTGGTATTGCAAAAGAGAAGGACTGCTTTCCTTCCACAAACCAGAATTAAGTCTGGGGTCTTCTTTCATTTTCCTTTTGCCCACTTTTGTTTTGTTCCTTTTCTATATATTCCGTGTCACAGTTTCTGTGCAGAAAATAGTTAACAGGCCCAAGACTGCTATGCTTAAAAAGACCGGTTTATAAAATTAGCCCTTGGAGGGCATCTGAGAACTTCACTGATAAACAGCTCCCAACATTGATATAGAAGTTTCCCTTAATGGGTAGGAATGGCTGACTGTGCCAAGCCTGGCTTTACAAACAATGTGGCTTCTGTGAACACCTTTTTCTTCTGGTAGTCTTGAGTTTTGGTTGGTGCTGGGCATAGTGTGCCTGTGTAACTAGTCCCCAATACAAACCTAGGCTATGCATTATCTTATGAGTTTCCCTGAGTGCCAGCATTTTCTCTGTGTTGTTATAACTTGTTGAAGGAAGAATTAAATGTGTCTTGGGAGACACCACAATGAGAGGTCTTTTGGAAGCTTATATCTAGCTTACTCTGCATTTTTCCCCAGGCACCTTTTCTCTTTGTTCATTTGGCGTTGTATGCTTTCACCGAAATAAATCCTAGCTTTTTTTTTTTTTAATTTTTTAATTTTTTAATTTTTATTTATTTGTTTATTTTTCCCATTTATTTATTTTATTGCATTTTAGGTTTAGCTTTTAATACTATTATGTTGATCCGTTTGAGTCTTGCTCAAAGAAGAATTATTAAAGAATTATTAAACGTCGGGTGGTCTTCTGGACCCTAAACACAATCCAAACTATTGGAGACTTTTACTATGACAGCTTCTCGAGTGTTCTAGGTGTTTGGTGCTATATATAGATGCCCCTTTATTATTTATTCAATAAAAAATGAGCAGGGGAATCTGAGATAGTCACTTTTTAAAAATTTAGATTTATCATATGCCCCTACTCCTTCACACAGTTTCTCATATCCTTTTAGAATCATCTTGAATTAGTGTGATACATTTGTTAGAATTTATGAGCCAATGTGTTAAACATTTTATGGGTTTCGACAAACATATAATAACATATATCCAGCATTACCATATTGTATAGGATAGTTTCGCTGCCTTAGCAATCCCTGGGCTTTATCCCTCCCTCCTTCTACCTATACCTCTGACACCATTACCCAGGTTGGAGTGCAGTGGCACGATCTCGGCTCACTGCAACCTCTGCCTCCCGCCTCCTGCCTCAGCCTCCTGAGTAGCCAGGATTACAGGCGCATGCCATCACGCCCAGCTACTTTTTGTATTTTTGGTAGAGACAGGTTTTCACCATGTTGGTCAGGCTGGTCTCGAACTCCTGACCTCGTGATCTGCCTGCCTCAGCCTCCCAAAGTGCTGGGATTACAGGCGTGAACCACCGCTCCTGATCCCACTGATCTTTTAATGGACTCCATACTTCTGCATTTTTCCAAAATGTCATATAGTTGGAATCATATGATTTGTAACCTTTTTAGATTGGCTTCTTTTAGTTAGCAATATGCATTTAAGGTTTCTTCACATCTTTTCTTGGCTTGATAACCTTAAAGAGGGCTGAATAATATGCCATTGTCTGGTTGTACCATGGTTGGTTTATGCATTTGCTTATCGAAGGACATCTTGGATTCTTCTGAATTTTGGCAACCATTAAAGCTGCGATAAATAATTGTGTCCAGGCTTTTAGGGATATACATTTTAATGTTGTTTGAGTAAATACCAAAGAATAGAACTGCTACATCATATGGTTAGACTTTATGTAGTGTTGTAAGAAGCTGCCAAACTGTCTTCCAAATTGGCTGTAGCAGTTTTCATTTCTACCAGCAATGAATGATACTGTTGCTTCACATCCTTGTCACTCTTTGATGTTGTACCATTAAAAGTAATGGCAGAAACCACAATTACTTTTGCACTGGCCTGATATGTACATGAAACATCTTTCCATTCATTTTGACCGTTGATTTTTTTCATCAGTGTTTTGTAGTTCTCCTCTTAAAGATCTTGTCTTTCTGTGCCTGGCTTATGTAACTTAACAAAATGACTTCCAGTTCCATCCATGTTGTTACAAATTAGGGGATCTCATTTTTTTCCCTTCTTTTATTTCTGATGCTAGTTATTTGTGTATTTACTCTTTCTTACTTAATGTGGCTACAATGTTAACAATTTTATTGATTTTTTTTCAAAGAACCAGCTTTTTAGCTTTGTTGATTTTCTTTGTTGACTTTCAGTTGTTAAATATCATTGATATCTTCTTTAATGTGTCTTTTTAAAAATTTTCTGCTTAGTTTGGATGTGATTTATTCTTCTATTTTTAGTTTCCTAAGGAGGCAGCTTAGATTATTAATAATAGATCTTTCATCTATTCTAATATATGGATTTCATTCTATAAATATTTCTCTAAGCACTGCTTTTGTTGCCCACTAATATTAAATTGTGTTTTCAATTTTATTAAATTCAAAATCTCTTAACATTTCTTATTTTATATTATTTTTAGTTTTTGTAGAATTGAGGTCTTGCCATGTTATCCAGGCTAGTCTCAAACTCCAGTCTTCAAGTGATCTTCCCGCCTTGGCCTCCTAAAGTGCTGAGATTACAGGCGTGTGCCACGATGCCCAGCCTTTTGAGTCTTTGATTCAGGTTTTATTTATAAATGTACTGTTTAATCTCCAATTATTTGGGGCATTTTCAGCTTTTAAAAATTGATTTCTGGTATAATTTAATTTTGGTCTAATTGTGTATTTCATAAGATTTCTACTCTTTTAAATTTCTTCAGGTATATTTTATATCCCAGAATATAGTCTATCTTGGTGATTGTTCTGTTTGACTTTGAGATGAAAGTGTATTCTGCTGTTGTATGAAGTGTTACAAAGATGCCAATTAGATTCAGTTGGTTGATGGTGCCATTCAGGTCAACCATGTCCTTACTGATTTTCTGCTAACTGGATCTGTCCATTACTATTAGAGGAGTATTGAAGTCTCCAACTCTAATAGTCTTTCTCCTTGTAGTTCTCTCAGTTTTTACTGAGAGAATGTATTTTGATACTCTAATGTTAGGTGCATTCACATTAAGTATTGTTATGTCGGGTGGGGAGGGAGGGGAGGGTGGGGAGGGATAACATGGGGAGAAATGCCAGATATAGTATGCACCTAAAGTTAAATAAATAAAAACTTAAAAAAAAAAAAAGAATTGTTATGTCTTCTTAGAGTCTTGCTCTCTTTATTATTATATTATGATTTAATATCGTAATATTTTTCCTTGGTAGTTTTCTTTGTTCTGAAGTGTGATTTTTATGAAATTAACGTAGCTACTCCAGTATCCTTTTGATTAATGTTAGCATAATATATCTTTCTTTATATGTTTACTTTTAATCTATCTTTGTTTTCTTTGTATTTTAATTTTTATTTCAATAGGTTTAGGGGTATAAGAGGTTTTTGGTTACATGGATTAATTGTATAGTGGTGAAGTCTGGGCTTTTAATGTACCTGTGTCACCTGAATAGTGTGCATTATACCCAATAATAGGTCATTTTTTACCCTTCAGCCCCTTCTCGCTACCCCTCTTCTGAATCTCCAGTACCCATTATACCACTCTGCATGCCTCTGCATACTCAAAGCTTAGCTCCCACTTATAAATGAGAATTGAGGTATTTGGTTATCCATTCCTGAGTTAGTTCACTTGGAGTAATGGCCTGCAGTTCCAATTCCTGTAAAAGACATTATTTTGTTCTTTTTCACGGCTGAGGAGTATTCCTGTGTGTGTCTGTGTGTGTGTGTGCACGTGTTCGTGTACAGACACACACACACACACACACACACACACACACACACATATACCCACTATATTTTCTTTATCCACTCATCAGTTGATGGACACTTAGATTGATTTCCTATTTTTGCAATTGTAAATTGTTCCAAGATAAACATAGGAGTGCAAGTGTCTTTTTTGATGTAATGACTTTTTTTCCTTTAGGTAGATGCTCAGTAGTGGAATTTTGGATCAAATAGCATTTCTACTTTCAGTAATTTGAGAGATCTCCATACTGCTTTCCATAGAGACTGTATGAATTTACATTCCCACTAAAAATGAATAAGCATTCCCTTTTCACCACATCTCCATCTTTTGTTTTTTGACTTTTTAATAATGGCCTTTCTGAGTGGAGTAAGGTGGTATCTCATTGTGGTTTTAATTTCTATTTTCCTCAATCAGTGATGTTGAGCATTTTTTCATGTTTATTGGTCATTTGTATATCTTCTTTTGAAAAATGTCTGTTCATGTCATCTGCCCACTTTTAAACAGGATTGTTTGTGTTTTTTTCTTGCTGATTTGTTGGAGTTCCTTGAAGATTCTAGACACTAGTCCTTTGTCAGCTGTATAGTTTGTGAATATTATATCCCATTCTGTAGGTTGCATATTTACTCTGTTGATTATTTCTCTTGTTGTGCAGAAAGATTTTAGTTTAATTAAGTTTCATTTATTTTTGTTTCTGTTGCATTTGCTTTAGGTGTCTTAGTAATATATATTCTTTTAACTATGCCATTGCCTAGAAGCATTTTTTCTAGGTTTTCTTCTAGAAGTTTTATGGCTTCAGGTCTAACATTTTGTATATCTTATTTAAAATATCTTTTAGTTAACATAGTTGGCTCTTAATTTTTGTGTACTCTGACAATCTATCTTTTAATTTTTTAGACCATTGTCATTTAAAATGGTCATTGATAATGGTGTATTAGTATCTACTATATTGTTTACTATCTTCTACTTATTGTTTTTGTTCTTATTTTTGTCTTTCAGTCTTCTGCTTTCTCTTTTTTTAAGAGAACATTTTATATGATTTCATTTTCTGTCTTCTCTTACCATATCAATTATACTTCTTTTTTGTTTTTTCGTGATTGTCTTACAACTTGCAATATGCATTTATGGTTAGTTTACATCCACTTTTCCCATTCCAGTAAGATAGTTATGGGTTGCACAGGATCAACAGACTATTTCCAATTTCTCCCTTTAGTCCCTTATAATGGTGCTATCATTCTTTTTACTTATTTGTAAGATATAATCACCAAATGTATCATTACAATTATTATTATAGATAAATTCTTATCTGCTAGATCTATTAGCAATTTGAAAAATAAAAAAAATTTATCTTTATTTTTTTCTTTTCTGGTGCTTTTTTTTTTCTTTATTTGGGTCTATATTTCTGACATGTCATTTTTTTTCTACTGGAGAATATCTCTTAACCTTTCTTGCAAGACAAGTTTTGTGGTGACAAAGTGCTTCAATTTGTGTTTGTTTGAGGAGGTCTTTATTTTACCATCACTTTTGAAGAACAATTTCACAGTATACATATTTCTAATTTGTTGTCTTTTTTTCTTTCAACACCTTCAAGCATTTTATGGCACTCTCTTCTTTTTGCATGGTTTAAGAGAAGTCTGGTATAACTCTTCATCCTTGCTCCTCTATGTGGTAACTTATTTGTTTGTTTTTCTCTCTAGCTTCTTTCAAGATTTTCTCTTGTGTTCCATTTTCTGCAGCTTTGAATATCATATACCTACATGGAGATTGTTTGGTATTTATCTTGATTGGTATTTATTGTATTATTGTATCCGTTGGTATTTATCCTGAGCTTCTTGGATGTGGGGTTTGATATCCGTCTTTTATTTTGGAAAATTCTCAGTCATTATTTCGTGAAGTATTTCTTCTGTTTCTATCTCTTTCTTCACCTATTGGTACTCTGGATATGTGTATATTCACATCTTTTTTAATTGTCTACCAGTTCCTGAATATTCTCCTCCCTGTTTTTCATTCTTGTTTTCTCTTTGCATTTCAGTTTCCCACATTTTTGTTGATATGTATTTAAGCTTACTGGTTCTTTCCTCAGTCTTGTTCAATCTGCTGGTGAACGCTTTAAAAGTAGTCTTCATTTCTGCTACAGTGTTTTTGATTTCTAGTCTTTCTTGTGTATTTTCTCTTGCAGTTTTCATCAGCCTGCTACTGTTACCCATCTGTTCTTATGTGCTGTCCACTTTTTATATTAGAGCCCTAATCATATTAATTACAATTACTTTAAATTTAGGCTTATATTTCTTTTTTGTTTGTTTCTGAGATGGAGTCTCACTCTGTTGCCCAGGCTGGAGTGCAGTGGCATGATCTCGGCTCACTGCAGCCTCCACCTCCCAGGTTCAAGTAAGTCTTGTTCCTCAGCCTCCTGAGTAGCTGGGACTACAGGAACGCACCAGCACGCTTGGCTAGTTTTTGTATTTTTAGCAGAGACGGGATTTCTCCATGTTGGCTAAGTTGGTCTCAAACTCCGGACCTCAGACGATGTGCCTGCCTCATCCTCCCAAAGTACTGTGATTACAGAAGTGAGCTATTGCACCTGGTCTCCAGTCTTACATTACTACAATCTTTGCCTTATCTGCCTTTGATTCTGACACTCCTTTTTTCTCTTCGGACTGTGTTTATTGCCTTTTCATATGCCTTATAATTCCTTGTTGAAAGCCAGCGATTGATGTTCAGATAAAAGGAACTGAGCCAAACAGGTCTTTAATGTGAGGTTTTGTGTTCATCTGGCTGTGCTTGGTTAGCTGTAGCTGTCATTGTCTGACTCTAAGATTTTCCCTGGCATCATTATTTATGTGCTCAGATTTTCTCATTTCTTGTTAAATAAGGCTTGAGACTTGCAGTTCTTTCTATTGTCATCCTCTCAGTGTTGGCCATAGTAGCACACTTCTGCTTTTGGGCTTCTGCCCTTGTTAATTTCTTATTCTCTGTATTCAAGTCTCTGTAGTTTTTGAGGGAGCAAATTTTCCTTTGACTTGAATTCTCTGTTGGATATAAGAAAATGTATTGATTTTATAGTTGTTCAGCTTTTTTTCTTTTTGTTGGAGTGGGTGTAATGACTTTAGGGTTTTTACGTGTTAGGCCAGAAACTGGAATCTTGGATCAGTCACTTTTTTATCTCTTGGCTTTAGGTTGTTTATCTCTAAAATAAAGGGCAACATCACTAGTTGGTGGCTAAATGCTCATCTAGCTCCAGCATTCTGTTCAGTCCTTAAGCACCGACTTTCATGAATGAATATCCCAATATGTAATATTTGTTTTCCTTCTTCTACAGGCAGACCTACAGGTGGACAAGGAGAGGCACAATTTTTTTGAGTCTTCTCTTGATTATGTTTATCAAATTCAGGAAGTTCAGGAGTCCAAGAAGTTCAATATTGTGGAGCCTGTAAGTTTTCTCTGTTGATGAATGGTCTAAAAATATTTATCAATTGCCTGGTAAATGTAAGAACTTTGATCATAAAAACAGAATCTCAAAGAATGTGAAGGATAATCAGTGTTTAATAATGAAATGTCCAGAATATAGTTACACTAACTTATGTTTATTTTGTTCTTTAACTAGTATACTTTTTTTCTCTCTCTCCCTCCCCCACAACCCTTTTCTCTCTTTTTCTGTGGCTATTTTCTTTCCCATTCCTTTTTTCTCTCTCCTTCCCCTTCTCCCTCCCAGAATTTTTCTGCCACTCTTCCTATTACTTTGTTTCCCTCCCTTCCTTCTTCTTGTGCTTTCAGAAGCTTCTGAAAGTCTCTCTCATATACCAGGTACTGTGCTAGGGACTCATGTCCCTTGCAGTCAATGACTTCTCATTCT
>NW_016108000.1:248159-268600 GCF_001604975.1 Cebus imitator
TTTTTTTTTTTTGGAGACAGAGTTTCACTCTTGTTGCCCAGGCTGGAGTGCAATGGTGTGATCTTGGCTCACCGCAACCTCTGCCTTCCGGGTTCAAGTGATTCTCCTGCCTCAACCTCCTGAGTAGCTGGGATTACAGGCACCCGCCACCCATGCCCAGCTAATTTTGTATTTTTAGTAGAGACGGGGTTTCTCCATGTTGGTCAGATTGGTCTAGAACTCCCGACCTCAGGTCATCTGCTTGCCTCGGCCTCCCAAAGTGCTGGGACTACAGGCGTGAGCCATCGTGCGTGACATAAATTTGTTAATAGTTCTTATTTTCTGAAGCTGAGTCAAGGGTAAATGTTTAACCTGATATGAAAACAGTTGTGTATATTGTGTGTTTGACTGCATTTAACGCTATATTAGGTAAACACCATGGAGTTGTTTGTTTTTTTGATGGAGTCTCACTCTGTCACCCAGGCTGGAGTGCAGTGGTACGATCTCGGCTCACTGCAACCTCTGCTTCCTGGGTTCAAGTGATTCGCCTGCCTCAGCCTCCTGAGTAGCTGGAATTACAGGTGTATGCCATCATGCCCAGCTAATTTTTATGTTTTTAGTAGAGACCGGGTTTCATCATGTTGGTCAGGCTGGTCTCAAATTCCTAACCTTGTGATCCATCTGCCTCGGCGTCCCAAAGTTCTGGGATTACAGGTGTGAGCCACTGCACCTGGCTACACCGTGGAGTTTTTTTGTGAGTTCATGTTTCTTTTGTTTAGTTTATTAGAATATGCCAGAGATAAATTTATTTTTACATGTTTTCCCTAGGTCTTGGCCTTTCTTCATAGTCTGTTCATTTCTAACAGCCTGACTGTGGAGCTCACACAGGATTTCCTCCCATACAAACAGCAGCTCCAGCTCAGTTTGCAGAATGTGAGTTTGCATGTAGATTTTTCTCACCAGTCTTTCCATTCCAATCGAATTTCAGCCCCAGTGACTTTGATTTTGGAATTCTAGATGCATCCTAGCCAATTTGTCAGGATATACTGGTGTGGATCACAAATATTTAGTGGGTTAGACTGTTCTTGCTTTTCTGCTTTCATCTTTTTCCTGTTTTTGAGACTGACCGCAGTTCAAACCCACCCTTCCACACACCAACACCTTTATCTATCCAATATTTATTAAGTATTGCTAATTTGCTGAATCTCTCTTAGATCAGGACCCAGCTATAGGCTTATTTGAGCCCAGGCCTTGAGTACTTTTCTGCTCAGTCGAAGCACTCTCACTGTGAACTTTGTTACCACAAACACTCATTTTATCTTCTCTTTCTTTTCTCAGTACTTATTAGTAGAGTCACATAAATTATTTTTAAAGGTTTTCTCTACCTTCTTGGTCGTGCTGGTTCTTACAGATGGGCATATAGGCACAGTGTCCCCATCCTTTTCACATGTATTCCTTTACATGTTCCTTTATTCGACCCACATGAAACAAACGTTTATGGAAAAAATGAACATAAGCTCTGTGTTAGGCATTGTGGAAGGCACTGGACATACCATGAAGATGCATGCAAGCTTTTTTGTCTTAAAGGAATATACAGTAGTTCCTTGTAGGAGACAGAAATAAACAGAGATAAATCATAATCCATTATGATAAGTGCTATGGTAAAATCAAGGCCAAAGTGTTTTTAAAAATTTCAGAGCATTTGGCTGTCTGGTAGAGTCAGAGAAGGCATCACTGAGTTGGTGACTTTAGAATGGGTGTTAAATTGAATGAAATTTATAGATGTAGTTTTAGATGAAAAATGCTGGTACATTACAGTAAAAGTAAACTGCCCTTGATTGTTTAGGAGGATTAGAATTTACAGTTGTTATTATTTTTTCTTTCTATATACCCTCCATGCAGAAAGGAACTAGGGGCTCTCACATTCTCCAGAACTTAGCAGCATGATTCTCCAGAACTTAGCATTCTCCAGAATGTGAGAGCCCCTATCTTTTCCTGATTTACAACATCTTCCTACAACCAAGTTAATCCCTTGAATCTTCCTCCATATGTTATTTGTTGTATACAAATATAACAACAAACCTTTGATTGTATACATATGAGTGACTTATTTACAGGATAATGATAGCATGGGTCAACTAGATGGGCAGCACAGATCACCTTTCTCACTAACATCATGTCATAATTTTAAGACTGAGTACATACTATAAACTTATCTGTAGTGATTTTCATACTCACATTTCAACACATGTCTTGCCATTGTGTTTTAGCTGTGTAGATTTAAATAGATTTATTCTCATCATTAGGCTTTGGTATTTGTGAGTATGAAAACACAGCTTCTGTTGGCCTGTCTCCCAGGAGAGCAACCCCTGGTATATTTTATCCTCTTGGCCAGAATTTCATTCAATATCAACTAAGCTGTGACTTTGAGACACAACTTAGAAGTTGCTATAAGAATGCTACCTTTGGGAATCTTATCTGCCATCTCCCTTGTTGTAAAGCAGGGAGTCATGTTCAGAATTCTCAGATTTCTTATTTGTTAGAGCCTTATGTGATTCCTATTAGTAAGAAAGTCTCCAAGTTGTTATTTTATGAGTGTATTGCTCATTATATTCCTGTTTCCTATGCAGTCTTTAGTACCATTAGACTCTATAAACTTGTGTTCTATTCACTATGCCATTCACCATTTCTTTTTTTTTTCCTTGTGGTTACACATGCTGTAAGCAGGGAAAACTCTGTACTGAGTCTCTGACCAAGAAACAGTTTTTCATGATGATGATGATAATGATTTTCATGATGATGTCTTGACAGACAAGAAATCATTTCTCCAGTACCCGGGAAGAGATGGAAGAACTTAAGAAAAGGATGAAGGAAGCTCCTCAGACATGCAAACTTCCAGGACAGCCCACTATTGAAGGCTATCTCTATACACAAGAGAAATGTGTGTGGGGATATAGGGGTATCCATTGGGTTTCAATAAGCCAGGAACTACTGCCACTTGTCAGCTCTGAATTATGGGCACTGTTATTGTTCATAGACTCCTGATAGCTACAATTCCATTGGAGCACAGACAGGGAATACTGAAAAGGAAAAAGGAGAAACTGAAAGGAAGTTAAAGATTTGCCTTACAGAGACTCTGTAATGATAAGACCTAAGGTTTTCTCTGAGATTATTCGTTCTTTAATCCTTCTTATTATGCTTTTGGGAAAAAGGGAGGTAGAGGAAAGGAAGTAGAAAAATAATATTTCTTATACCTATTATGTACCAGACATGGTACTAAGTTCATTAAAGACACTGCCTCATTTAATCTTTGCATCCAATTTATGCCCATACACATGAGGCCACTAAGGACCAGAGAGGTTACCATTTGAAAGCCACCCAACTAACAAGCATCAGAACTAAAATTAAATTTAGGTCTGTGAAATGTCAAAACCCATGATCCTGCTGTAGTACTCTATATCTTCATCTGCATTAGAGTCACGTGTTTGCTCTTTTTAAAGACAGGATCTCACTCTTGTTACCCAGGTTGGAGTGCAATGGCACCATCATAGCTCACTACAACCTCATATTCCCAGGCTCAAGCAATCCTCCCACCTCAGCCTCCTGAGTGGCTGTGACTAAAGGCACCTGCCACTGCGCTCAGCAAATTTTTGAATTTTTTGTAGAGACAGGGTCTCACTATATTGCCCAGGCTCATGGATACTCTTATAGCACATAGTGAACATCATGATTCCAGTGGGAAAGACAATATTTGTTTATCATTGGTGACTAAGGAAAATGGGTTAACTTGTTCAGTCACTGAATGTTGCAGAGCATTCGATCATTCCCAGTTCCACAGTAACATTATCCACACCTGTATGTACAATTTGATTTTATTTGTCCTTTGAACTATGACCCAATATTCCCTAAATGCTTTATTTGGTTTTGCTCGGAGTTGTTATATCTGGAGAGTAAGACAGAAGACACATATCCAGAGGCTACCAGTGACAAAACTCACTGTCCTTCACAAAGCGTGGTACTTCAGTAGTGAAATTATCACACTTTTCTTTCCATAAAGCAATTTACTTCTAATGATTTTCAAAGATGTGTTCTCCCACTTGTCAGGTTCATCTCTTCAAATGTACATCATACAATTTCTCAATTTCAGTGCTGTTGACATTTCAGGCTGGATAATTCTTAGTTCTGGAAAGTGGTCTTGTGTATTGTAGTATATTTAACAGCATCCCTGGCCTTTCCTCACTTTGTGCTCATAGTAATAAGGTTTGACAATCTAAAATGTCTCTAAATGTTGCCAGATATCCCCTGGGAGGCCAAATTGCCCCTAGTTAAGCACCACTTCTGTATGCTATGTGATCCTTCTGTGCTTCAGTATTCTGATTTGTCATATGGGTATGACATTGCTACTCAATTGAATGTATGCTTAATGAGCACTGTTTCGGCCACATACTGTGCAATGCATTGGGGACACCCTCAAAAAAATGAATCAACCTGATTTTTGTCACCAAGAAATGTAAAGTGATAGGAGAGATAGACAGGTATATCAATAATTATAATGAAATATGGTGACCACAATATTTGTGGCATATATCTAAAGACTTCACCAAGAAAGTGATATTTGAACTAGAATGTGAATGATGAGTGGGAGTTTGATAGGTAAAGAAAAGGAAGAATGGCCAGGTACAGTGGCTCACACCTGTAATCCCAGCACTTTGGGAGGCTGAGGCAGGCAGATCACCTGAGGTCAGGAGTTTGAGACCAGCCTGGTCAACATAGTGAAACTCCGTCTCTACTAAAAATAAAAAATTAGCTAAGTGTGTTGGTGCATGCCTGTAATCCCAGCTACTTGAGAGTCTGAGGCACGAGAATCACTTAAACACGGGAGATGGAGATTTCAATGAGCCGAGATTGCGCCATTGCACTCCGGCCTGGGTGACAGAGTAAGACTCTGTCTCAAAAATAAATGAATAAAAAATAAATACATAAACAAATGAGAAAGAAAAGAAAAGGAGGAAGGGAATTCCAGGTATATACCACTGCATGAGTAAAGGCAGGGTTGTGGATGGACATAGTTGATTTGTAGGGCCCTCGTTGGCCATGAATAGTCCCGCTTTACCCCTGTTGTCCTCATGTAATTATTAATAATACCACCTCATTCAGTCTTAAGTCTGGGATTTGGACTAGAAATTATATGGCTACCTATTTATGTGGAAACTAAAGGTAATTCATTGAGACAGGAACACAGAGGTGGGGTGTCAAAAGAAAGCTGGAAAGGTAAGTTTTGATCGTGTTATCAAGGGTATTGTAGGCAGGCTAAGGAGTGTGGAGATAGTGGGAAAGCCATGGGTGGTTTTTAATAAGGGGAATGACAAAAATAGAGATATATTTTTAAAATAATCTAGCAAAAGAGTGGAGAATGAATTGGAACGGAGTGATCAGAAATTGGGACAATAGGGGAATCAGAGAGAATGCCAATGAAATGATTAATTGGTGAGTTAGTAAGTTTTTGTTTTTTAAAAATATGTCTCATTAAAAAATGAAAAAAATAAGACAGTGATAGGGTTCTTAACTAATTCAGCATTAAAAGGAATGGAGATGAGGGGACAGCTAAAGGAGAGATGTGTCGAGTTTTGTACTGCTTAGAAGGGGCATGACCCAATGACCAGTCACATGGAACAGGTACAGAGACAGTGAAGTAAATGACAATATTCTCCAGATTCTGGGATATATGGTGATACCATTTATAGGGAACATGGCAGTTAGAGTAGGTTTTAAGCAAGTCAGAAGCAGATGTGGGAAGCAGTTGGTGAAGGTTAGGATCTCCCTGTGTACAGTAGGTAGATGGCTATGAAAGGAGGGTGGTCAGGGCAAGGGAAGAGCTGGATCTGAAGTTTGACTCTGAAGAGCAATGTGTAAATAGCCTCAATTTTACAGATCGACTGCCTATACAGTTAAAACAGTTATTGTGTGCTCACTTTTACTTGTCCTTGTAGGGGCTTTAGGAATATCCTGGGTGAAATACTATTGCCAGTATGAGAAAGAGACCAAAACACTCACCATGACGCCTATGGAGCAGAAGCCAGGTGCTAAGCAGGTCAGTTCTTGTTTGTGCCACATTTTTGGAAATGGATCTGTGACTGGTTCTGAGAAAAGAATATGTGTTGACTTAGTATCAAATCATCAAGTTCATCACTGTCATGGGAAGCCATGACTTTATATGTACACCTTGGCCTAAGTTTGAGTCTGATAGCACTGAGTTGAGTGAAAAGTCTTTCTGTTAATTAGAGAGCAAGCCTTTTGAGAGTTCCTGTATTCTTTCAAACCAGTTATTTTTACAAGTGCCAGTCACATTGTACAGTCAACTATGTAAAAATATGGATGAATTACTTTTAAGAATGCTCTACTCTTAGATTCTTTAAAATAGCAAGTTTTAAAAATATTAATTGAATTCCAAAATTCCTTTTTTTTACAGGAGTGTGTTTGTGGCCTACAGTTGGAATAACCTATAGTCACATTCTATGTACTACTCAAGTATCTTTAACCAGTTATTCACTCTTCTGCCCTCCAAAGCTTCTCTCACTCCTGAAAATGACAAGATAAATTTAACACACTGAAAAAATAATTTACTCACCTGGAAGAACCTGATCTTTTACACACACACACACACACACACACACACACACACACACACACACACAGGAGTTTCTTAAGCTAAAAACTGATCTTTAGACAGATTGTTTATATTCTTAAAGTAGCTCTATGTGTCTCTTTCCCCTTTAACTGGCTCTCAGACAGGGTCTTAGTGCATGATTTTTAAGCATTTTCACCCTACAAATTGTTTGTTGGAAGCGCTTCAAGGGTTACTTGTTAGCATTGAAATAGTACATGAAGACCCAATTTAGGTAGGGAGGAATTTGGAGAAAAATTGGGACAGTTTCTCTCCCTTGCTGGTCCTTTCCATGGAAGATCTCTCTTGTATGGCTTGTTCATATGAAATTAGAGAGGATGGAAACTTGTTTGCAGCCTGTTGAAATTTGTTTTGGAGTGGGGTGGTTTTAACCACAAGATTTGCCTCCCTGCTTTAATGTGCTTTGACAGGATAGAATTGTAGAAGATGTTGTATCAAACAGAGTTTCTGGAATCCTTGGCTATGCTTCATTATTATTATTATTATTGAGACAGAGCTTCACTGTTGTCACCCAGGCTGGAGTGCAATAGCACGATCTCGGCTCACAGCAACCTCCACCTCCTAGGTTCAAGTAATTCTCCTGCCTCAGCCTCTTGAGTACCTGGGATTACAGGTGTGCACTACCACACCCAGCTAATTTTTGTATTTTTAGTAAAAATGAGGTTTTACCATGTTGGCTAGGCTGGTCTCGAGCTGCTGACCTTAAATGACTTACCCACCTCAGCCTCCCAAATTGCTGGGATTACAGGTGTGAGCCACCACGCCCGGCCGGCTGTGTTTTTTATCATGGGCCAGTTACTCATTGAAAACCCTCCTTAGTTTTCAGTCTGCCAATTGCCAAAGCACCTTTCAGTGTGATTCCAATAAATTCATCCTCGTTTTAGCACTGATTTGTTCCAAGTCAGTCGGAACTTAGCTAATCAATCTGACTAGGAAGTGCTTATAAGCAACACTGGCCTGCAGTCTCTTTCTTTTATTTTTCTATATATATTACTTTTCAAATACCAGAGAGGAAACCTTCTTTGGTAGACAATAATTTCCTTTAGTTACTTACTCTGAGGCTGTTCAGAGGTGCTTATTTCAAAGCCCAAGACAGAATCAGCAGATGCCACTTTCATATCCTCCTGACAGATACCAGCAAGCCCTCCTTTTAGTTTTTCTTTCCCTCTTCTCTTTTTATTGAGTAGCTGCATGCAAAACTGCAATGGTGGTGGCCTGAGCATTTTTAATGTGGTATTCTTTATGGAATGGAAAGAAGAACTTAGTTACTCACTTGCAGAGGGAGGTGGTGGGAGTTACTTGGATTTCCCCAAATTGGAGTTGGAAGTAACTTCTTCCTGTCAGTTCTGTTCCACTTCCTAATACTAGTTTGTATTTTACAATCGTAAATTTTACAAATAAATGACACCATAATAACACTACAAAAGCCACCTTTTCTTGAATACCTGCTGTGTGCCAGATACTGAGCTAGACCCTTCTGTCATATTCATGCTCCTCATTTGCCCTCCTAGCAGCTGTGTGAAGTCAGTGTCCCCAATTTGTGTAGGAAGTGAGACCAATTTGAAGATGCAGGAATTGGCCATCTTTCTGACTATGGCACTTAGTATAGTATTGGTCCCACTGCTTTAGCCTGTCAGCTCTCATCTTGTTGTCATGTTCAATTTTCTGGTCAACTTCTCAAATGATAATTTATTGGATCTTCATACCTTCTTTGTTAGGAATTTGTGGTCAGAAGGAGTACATTTTGAATCCGCAGACCTGTGTTTAAATTTGCTCTGTGGTCTTATAGCTTTTTGACCTTGAGTAAATTCCCTAATGTTGCTCAGTCTTAGTTTCCTCATCAGAAAAGTGGTAAGGATGATAAAGTAGTTCACAAACATTTATTGAGTACTAAGTATTTGCAGGGTACTGGAGGTATAAAGATGAATACAACACTGTTCATGTCTTTGAAGACTTCCTAGTCAAGTGGTGAAATTAAACATAAAAACAGGAAATTTTACTATTATGTGCAAAGCACAGAGTGGGCAGTGTGTTCGTTTGAAGAAGGATTTTTGAGGAAGTGAAAGCTGAACTGCAGTTTGTGGAATAAATAAGAATTTAGTCAGGCAAAGAAGATAGACAAGACCATTTTGGGTGGAGGGATTAATATATGCAAAGTCATGGAATCATGAAATAGCATGACATGTACGTGAAATAAGAGTACTTTTGCATTGTAGGAGCATTAAACAGGTGGGCAGCTGCTGGAGATGAGACTGGAGTGATGGGCAGGGCCTAGTTCCCTGAGCTGCAATGGCATTGACGCTGAGGGCATTGAGAATTTAAAGAGATAGAGTGAGTCCATGACTTTGCTCATAACTCTCGTTTTGAAAGACTAACATGCGACATCCGAAGTTTTGGGATAGGAAGGCATATTGAAAGATTAATTTAGAGTTGAGTTGTTATAGTCAGGAGCAGGGAAAGATTGGCCTGCAGGTGGTTGAGTGTGCTGATGAGCAAGAAGTATTGGGTAATAAGCCACATGGGCCAGTTTGTATGTCATAGTATGTAGGCACTTGGGCAGTGTTTCCTAACTTAAGATAGCACAGTGGGTTGTGTTATTCCCATTTAATAGATTACAAAGTTAAGACTTAGGTAATATGATTTTTTTTTTTTTTTTGAGATGGAGTCTTACTTTGTCACCCAGGCTGGAGTACAGTAGCTTGACCTCGGCTCACTGCAACCTCTGCCTCCCGGGTTCAAGCATTTCTCCTGCCTCAGCCTCCTGAGTAGTTGGGATTACAGGGTTTCCCATCTCTGTGCCCAGCTAATTTTTGTATTTTTAGTAGAGACAGGGTTTTGCCATGTTGTCCAGCCTGGTCTCCAACTCCTGATCTCAGATAATCCACCTGCCTTGGCCTCCCAAAGTGCTGGGATTACAGGCGTGACCCACCACACTTTGGCCAGGGTCACATAACTGGTAAATGGCATAATTGAGACAAGACCCTAGGTCTTAAGCTTTCTAGTGTATTGCTATTTCCACTTTACCAACTTGGATGAAGTGTCACTTCTCTATAATGGTTGTTAATAAGAAAAGTGACTTAAAAATATCTAGTATAGGCCAGGCATGGTGGCTCACATCTGTAATCTCAGCACTTGGGAAGTCTGAGGTGGGCAGATCAAGAGGTCAAAAGTTCGAGACCAGCCTGACCAACATGGTAAAACCCCGTCTCTACTAAAAATACAAAAAAATTAGCCAGACATTGTGGCAGGCACCTGTAATCCCAGCTCCTCAGGAGGCTGAGGCAGGAGAATCGCTTGAACCCGGGAAGTGGAGGCTGCAGTGAGCCGAAATCGCACCACTGCACTCCAGCCTGGGCAACAGAGCAAGGCTCCATCTAAAAACAAAACAAAACAAAACAAACAAAACAAAACAAAACAAAACAGCACAAACAAACAAAAGCCTAGCATAATATATGACACATAGCAGGTGATAAATGTTACTTCTGTTTCCTGTATCACATGGTCTGTGTTGAGATAAGAGAGAGAATCTGGACAATGTGAGACTGCAGAATTTTAGTCTGTGGACACAATGGGTTTCAATTCCCTTAATTACCTACAAGACTAAATTGGGCCCCACTGTCCTTGCTGCACATATGAAATATCAAATGCCACCATGACTAATACACACATTTACTATTTCCTCTACTTTTGCCCTACCTTTGGACTATTACGCTTGTGATTTCTGTCGTTCTCAAGAGTCTGGAGTTGGGGGACAGAAATTTTGTCTCCCCTCCTTCATCTGCCACTTTAATGGAAGCTTCTTTGCTCAGCTATGCCCTGACTTTCTAAGGGAGGTTTTAGACAGCCATTTACCCTATCACAATTTCCCTCCCTAGAGGCCTCATGAAAATTTTATTCTGTATACTTAATGCCATTCGGGCAGCCCATTTCTCCTACACTCCTTTTACATGATGTGTATTGAGCTTCCTATTAAGTCCTCCTGCTTGGGAAAGAGTGCTGGACAACTCTGAACATTTTCTCCTGGTCTCACCCGTTGATTCTTGGAGCAGGGAGAAACCATCTGCCATATTGCTGCAAATACTGTTTGAAGGGACAAGATTCTCAGTGAGTCTACACATTGCTCCTGCTGCCTTGACAGATGCCTTCCAAGTGGCACTGAGGACACGGGAGGAAACAGAAACAGTTTCTGTGTCTTTTTTAAAAAGTTGCCTGTTAATTCTTCTTTCATATCAGGGGCCCTTGGACTTAACACTGAAGTACTGTGTGAGAAGGAAGACGGAGTCTATTGACAAGCGGTTCTGTTTTGATATAGAAACTAATGAAAGGTAAGCTGTGCCACTGTGACTTGGCAATGTCCCCACGTGCCAGATGCTTAGCCTGGGTAGGTCTTTTATTTTCCTCCGTCATCCTTCGTTGATGACAATGAGTAAGTCTATTCAGGACTTTGTTGTGAGTCTATTCAAGCCAGCTCTTCTGGCTGCCCTTCCCAGGGATCCCTGTTAGACCTGGCCCAGTGCTGCTTTTCTCTGTGCAAGCTTCTGTCAGCTTTGCCTCACTTGCTCTGGTAAGAAAAAGTCTCCCCTGGGATTTAATTTGCTATCAGATGTGCAAAAAGTCAACATTTGGTGATCCTGCAAGGAGGAAAGGATAACAAAGCTCATTTCTTTTAAAATCTCCTAATATCACATAAAAGAACAAATGAATTGGCACACATTTTTGAGGGAGAAAAGATGGAGTGTAGGGTCATGGTGCTGTTAGAAAGTATTTTTCTCCCATTTGGTGCAAAAATGATGCAGACTTTCCCTACTTTGTAGATATTCATATGAATACGAAATAGTGTGATTATCACCTTTCAGATCTTAGAACTAAGGCTTGCACATTTTGGACTTTGTTGTATTTGTTTCTCCCCAGTGCCCTCTTTTTTTACTTGAACCTGAGCAGTTTTATCGGAGGAAATTTCAAATGCGTGTATTTGGCATTATTGTGGAGAAAGGCATGCTTTATAGTTGGGTGACTGAATCAAAATAAACAGAATGAATCTGTTTCTAGATTTTATTTCAGCCTTTTATTTCTATATGTTAGGTGCTTAGTAATAGAATAGAATTCCACAAAATGATCAGATTGCTAGAAAGGAACTTGAAGGGTGAATTACAATATCATGTGAACAAAACTAGCAGTGACTGGGATCGTAACAGTCAGACTAAATGATGAGGGCATTTTTTAAAAATCAGGGAATAAAGGACTTAGCTTGTTTCCTTATTTTAAAATTGAGAGATTATAATTTGACCCTCGCAATTTCTATTTTTGAATCGATATAATTTCTTTGTTAAAAATAAATGGTCCCAATCAACATGACCGTGGAAGTGTAGATTGTTGCTAACAACCACAAGACTGTCACTCATTTGCCTGATAGCCTCAGTTCCAGTAGGAAGGGAAAAATTACTGTTGGCTGTAGTTTCCCTTTTATGCAAGTAATATCCCCAATTCAAGCAGTTGTAAACAGTTTGTCCCTGTGGTTAGGGCTAGGATCAATTTATGTTTCTTGTACCTGGTGCTATGCATGGCTCATGATAAGTACTAAATTTGATGTTTATTTTTAAATGTGTTTTTTTTTTTCTTATCCCAGAATGCTGAAGAATTATGACACTAGAACCCAGGGATTAAAGTTTTGATGCATCTACACTTTTAGTTATTATATACTGTGCACTTTACAAAACATTCTCTCGTTTCATCTATTCCTCATTTTACAGGTGAGGAAACTGAGACCCACATACATTTAACTGACTTACCCAAATAAAGTCACACAGTAAGTGGTGAGGCTGAGCTCAAATCCTGGTCTGTAGGTCTCCAAAGCCCATGCTGGTTTCTTTTTGTTTGTTTGTTTTGAGACAGAGTCTCTCTTTGTTGCCCAGGCTGCAGTGCAGTGGCATGTAACCTCTGCCTCCCGGACTCAAAGGAATCTTCTGCCTCAGCTTCCCGAGTAGCTGGGACAACAGGTGTGCGCTACTATGCCTGGCTAATTTTTGTATATTCAGTAGAAATGGGATTTCACCATGCTGGCCAGGCTCGACTTGCACTTCTGGTCTCAAGACATCCACCTGTCTCGGCCTCCCAAAGTGCTGGGATTACAGGTGTAAGCCATCACGCCTGGCTCTATGCTGTTTTTAATTTTGTCCTATTGTCTATTATAAGCAGAAGAAACAAGTTGCAAAATAGATCATTAAATATAATAATGAACAGGTGCCGAGGCCCCTCTCTGCACGTGGAGTCTTTTGAGTGACATGACATCTGCTTTTCTGGCTAGTCAATCTGATGGAAGGAACAGAGTCAGGCTTCCTAGCAGGCATCAGGCAGCTGTACTCATGTTCCCTGAAGTACAGAGCAGAGGGCTCTTTGAGTCACTTTTTCTATGTCGGGAAGAGAGGATAAGATTTTTAATTTTTTTAACTTTTAATTTTTTAGAGAGAGGGTCCTACTCTGTTGCCCTTGCTGGTTTGCAGTGGCATGGGTTCAAGTGATCCTCTTACCTGAGCCTCCCGAGTAGCTGGGACTGACAGGTGTGCACCACTACATCTGGCTAATTTTTTACTTTTTGTAGCTATAGGGCCTTGCTATGGTGCCCAGGCTGCTCTTCAACTCCTGGCTTGCAGTGGTTCTGTCGTTTCAGCCTCCCAACATGCTGGTATTACAGATGTTAGCCACTGCACCTGGGTTCTAAATTGAGACCCTTAACAGTATTTAAAATGACAGGCTCATCGCAAGGCAGAGCTCAAAATGTCTTAACAACAACAACAACAACAATCATGGTAATAATAATAAAAACAATTGCTAACATTTGCCAAGTACCTCCTATGTGCCAGGCACTGTTATCAGCCATTTAAGTGTATAATTTCCTTTAGTCTTCACCCCAGTCACATGAGGGAGGTGATAGGATTAGAATTTTGATTTGTGAATCTAAATCATTTCTGTGTTAACAATGGATGACCACATTCAAGAGAGCTGTGGAAGTATATATTGTTGCCAGTAACCATGAGACTGTTATTATGGGGTGCTTTAATGAAGCAAGAGGTACTAGAACAGGAACCCCATGATTCCAACTGATAGAACAGGATTCCTGTGATATCAATAACAGAAAGGACCTCGCAGCTCATGTGTTCCAGCACCCTTTCAGATAAAGAAACTGAGGTCTAGAGAGGCCTAGTTACTTGTCCAGGATGGCTGAACTCTCTTGGAATTGCTTTTATCATTCTATGACTCTAGAAGAGGTCTCATCTTATCATAGAAGTTGTGGAAGAAACAATGTTTTCCTAATGGCTCAGCTGGCCAAGAGAATGCAAGGAGACTTTATACCTTGCGTAAAGTATGGTTAATCTCAAAATTGCAGTTGAGACACAAAGATCTAAAAAGACGCTAAGGAGCATACCAACTTGGGGTATCTCTGGATAGTGAGTAGTTTCTCAGTCCATTTGTGATGTTATGACAAAATACCTAGACTCAGTAATATATAAACAACAGAAATTCATTTGTCACACTTCTAGAAGCTGGAAGTCCAGGACCAAGCACTGGCACCGTCAGTGTCTGGTGAGGACCTGGTCTCTGTTTCCAAGATTGGTGCCCTCCAGAGAGCACCAATACTGTGTCCTCATATGTCAGGAGAGATGGAAAGGAATGAACCCACTCTTTCAAGTTTTTGTAAAAGAGCCCTAATCCCATTCGTGAGGTTCTATCCTGATGACTAACTCACCTCCTAAAGGTCCCATTTCTTAATATCATCACATTGGCAGTTAAGTTTCAACATATGAATTTTGGGAAATATTCAGACCACGGCAGGTAGCCTGCAAATAAATAGAGTAAAACAGGGTCTGAAGCGGTGTGCCATGCAGAAGAGGGCTTATATTATACTAGTGAAGAATATGGCTGCTGGACCAGACTTTCTGGGTTTAAGTCCTGCCTCTAGTAGTTCCCTGCTATATGACCTTGGATAATTACTCTGTGCCTCAGTTTCCCCTTCTGTGAAATAAGGATGATTACCATAACAACTGCCTTATTGTATGTATTCAGTTAAATATACATAGTTTACTTAGAAAACAATTTGTCACCTAGTAAGCATTCAGCATATATTAGTTGTTATTAGTCACAAAATTGCTTGTTAACCAAAACACCTCCTCCCTGTGTCTCAGCCAGTATGCATGTTGTTGAATTTATTCCAACTCAAAATGCTTCTTGGACATCGCAGGTGCTAGAAGAAGCAAAGGCATTTCACTGACAGATGAATGTGCCTGTGATGTACATGCTCACTCCTAGAGCTCAGACAAAGTGGCTGGCTTCCAAGAGAGGAGGGCAGGGAGAGCCTCTGTTTGGTTTGAGCACAATGGAGCCAATTTAGGTGTGTGTTATGGAGGCGTCTTGACATTTACCTTCCTATTTCTTACACGATCTTGGCACAAGGCTGCCAAGATGCCACCCCCACCTCCATGGTTCCCAAAGTTACTGTTCTCTAAATTGCTCATTGTTTTCCTGAGTAAAAGAGATTTTTGAAAAATGCGTATTCTGTAGGCCTGTGCTTGTTCAGTGTGACGACCTCCAGGGCAGAGAGGGATCCTAGATCACAAGACTCCATTCTTTCAGATGAGTTTTCTGCTTTAAACTTATCATTCCCCTCCCCCCTTCAGGCCAGGAACCATCACTCTGCAGGCCCTTTCAGAAGCTAACAGAAGGCTTTGGATGGAAGCCATGGATGGGAAAGAGCCTGTAAGTTACCTGACACTGGGGCAATCTCCCCAGCATATGCCAGTGTATGAGTGCCCTCTAGTGCTATCAGTGGGTCTAAGACAATTAAATGGTGAATGGATTGTTTAGTCTCAAAAGTTTTAGAGTTGTAAGTTGTTTCTACATCTCTTAGCAGGTAAGGCAACTGGAGTTCCAGAGAGGTTGAGGGACTTTTCTGAGACCACGCTCAGAGAAGACATCAAAACGAGGCATAGAATGCAGCTCTCTCAGCTCCCTGCTCTAGTGTTAGGCTATGTAGCTATGTCCATAAGCTTTTCTTCAGGAAGAATTAAGCCATTTTTCAGGTTATAAAATCAGTATGTGTTACTTAATTATGTTAATATGAAAAATAATTGCTATAGTTATAAATAAGCACTTATTAAGCTTTTATTCAGAATGATTTTTCTGCCTCACCCTTACACCACCAACTCAGCTTATTCTCTTTAAGGGTACAGCTGGTAGCGGAGATGGCATTGCCATCCTGTATCCCAAGATGTACTGTTCCGTTTAGAGCACCGTTACGCAGGGGGACACACAATCCCTTGAAAGGGTTACTGAGTATCATCAAGCAACCAATAGGAACAGTTGGAAATCATTGAAAAACATTCTGATTTCTTAGTTGCATATGAAATAATCGCTTCCTGGTGTTGGAATTCTGAAAGCTTGGATACAGGTACTAGTGCTGCCATTAAATGGCTATGTGACCTTAGGCAAATCATTTCACCTCTCTGAGGTTCATTTTCCTCTCCTCAATAAAACGGCTTTAATAATTTCTTTTTACCTGTCTCTCAGGGTTGCTTATGAAAACCAGATGAAAGTCATCTTGTAAACCACAGTGTGCTAGCTGATCTGAATGGGGGATGCAGAACTCCTAAGATCTAACAGTGTTCAGATACAGTCTTATTTCCTTGCTTTATTCAAGTGAAAAACTGGCTAGGAGGGAAAATACATTCCAGGTTTTTCTTCATATGCATCCTCAGTATCCTGGAGATTTAAGAAGGGTAACTAGATCCCAGATTGCACTTATAGTAAACTGGAAGGTAGCAGGAAAGACTTGGTATTCTGAAGACTGCCATTGAGAAAATATGCCAGGACTGTCTTCCCTCTGTCACCTCGCAGAAACCTGCTGCTGAACTCTTTCATGCTTATGAGGTTTCTGTAGGCAGATGCTATGAAGCTCAGCAAGGCATTTATCTTTTGATTCCCTCTCCCAAGTTTGCTCTCCCTTTAGGTTTTTAAAAATCAAAGGATGCAGATGGCTTTTTGTGGAGAGTGATGGGAGCACATGGGCCCACTGAATGTGGATCTGTACCAACTTGATCATGGCAGATTTTTCACAAATCCTTTGTTTAGAAAAGTGGCAGCAAAGGCTGGCCAGCACAGAAATCTCTCCTACTGAAATATGTGTGGGCATATACACATATGCAGAACTTATTTTAAGGAGAGGCTGTTCAAACAGACTCTTAACAGATGGCCTATAGAGGGCTCATTTCCTGCAGCGTCACATTACTAACGTTGTTGCTGCTTTACTAAACACTCCAGTTCACTAGTCTTACATATCTCGTCCATGCCGTTGCCTAAATTGTCAAAGAAGATCAGGGCTTGAAGGAACATCTACTCCAACCTTGATCACTTTACTGATACAAATTTTGAGACCTGGAAAATGGAAAGGGCATGCCCAAAATTTCCTAAAGAGGTAGAGGCAGAGCCTGGACTCGACTTCAAGAGTCAACAGTCTCCTTTCTGGTCTCTCACATAGCTATTGCAGCACATGCTCCAAGACAACACAGACTAATCTTGGTGTATTCATGGATCTCTTTCAGATGGACATTTACCTTTCTCCAGAGAAGCATTCATCAGCTAGTCTTTGAGGGTAGAGATTGGTGTTAGGAATATTTAAATTTTATAATGCCCATTAGACAGGTACATAGCCATGAGGAAAACACTTTCCTGCTTCCTTGCCTTATCATAAAAATGCTCCAAGTGTTACATAAGTAAATATCTAAGATGGATTGGCTACAACTTAGATACAGTGAACTGTGTGAAATTCAGTGTAATTTTCAGGAATTGTTCAAGTTTTTTTTTTTTTTTTTTTGAGGCGGAGTCTTGCTCTGTTACCCAGGCTGGAGTGCAGTGGCGTAATCTCGGCTCACTGCAACCTCCACCTCCTGGTTTCAAGCCATTCTCCTGCCTCAGCCTCCCCAGCAGCTGGGATTACAGGTGCACACCACCATGCCTGGCTAATTTTTGTAGACACAGGTTTCATGATATTCACCAGGCTGGTCTTTCTTTTTTAAATTTAAAAACATTTATTAATTCATTTAACATATAAACTTATTACATGTTGACATCAATAACGTTTTTATTTTTAAAATCCTAGATTTTTAAGGACAAAATGGTCTAATAAGAAGAGCAGTATCATTTTACATATTTTCAAGTCTCTTTAACAGCTGGCTAAATGGAAGATGGCTGGATTCTCACATCTGCCTCTGTACTCAATCTGTTGCATTACCACACATTGCAAAGCTTCTGGAAAACTCCACTGCACACTGATAGAGCAAGAGTGGAAAAGGCAGATCACATCTTAGTATTATATTATTATAAAAATAGTTTTGACCTTATGGAGGCCCTGAAAGGGTCTGGGGACTCACAGGGGTCCCTGGCCCGACTATACTTTGAGAACCACAGGCATTGGCCTTTCTGAAGGTTTGATGTAGTGCCTCAATTCTAGAAGCCACTCAGTGCTTGATTCTAGAAGCAACATCTAGTGCTGTGGTGAGGACCTGGCCAGTCTTAAACTCCTGACCTCAAGTGATCTGCCTACCTTGGCCTCCCAAATTGTTGGCATTACAGGCGTGAGCCACTGCGCCTGGTCTGTTCAAGTATTTTCTAGCAATCTTGGCAAAATGGTTACATTTAGCCCACTTTACTATCTTGTTAACCTCCTGGAGTTTCTAGTCATTTTTTAATGCCTATCTGGGGAAAGAGATTTACTATTAAGTTCTCTGTTTTCCTATATTGATTAACAGTAGCCATGGATCGTTCTGTTTCTCTTCTTTTGTAGATCTACCACAGCCCTATAACAAAACAGCAAGAAAGTGAGTCATTCAAGTTTTTGTTGTACTGATGTTATAAATCATTAATGATGATTATATAATCATTAATGATGTGTACTATTAACACAAGTCTGTATATGGATGCCTTTGTGTGAAATGAAATTCAGTCATATATATTTTTTAATGCATCTGGTAATTGAACTAAGGTAGATACTTCATGTTAGCTTACATTGTGGGTAGAGAAACATATTATATCCTTCCTGCTCTGGAAGCATGATAGAAACTGTGTATATTTCTTGCTACCATTTCACATATGACTTTGCTCATGCTAAAAGCAGACAATGCAAAGAGCTAAACAGAAGTATTTTGTGTTATGAGAGTTAAAATGCTAAACCTCCCCTGAATAAATGAATTTTTCCACTTAAGAGTGATTGGAGATGAGCAAACAAACACCCTAGCTCTCTCCATGCATTCCCTTTGCATGGTCATTAAATGTTTAGTAGGTGACACTTGTTGCAGCAGAATCTAACTCTGTTTTCCTTTGCTTGAAACAGTGGAGCTAAATGAAGTGGGCTTCAAGTTTGTTAGAAAGTGCATCAATATTATTGAGACCAAAGGTAAGATCTGAACCATAGCCTTGGCATTGTCTGAAATCTGGTCACTCTGATTTTATCCTGGGTAATTTCTCTGAAGTAGCATTTTAGGAATGAAGACTGTTTCTAAAGCTTGTGTACTAGATGCAAACTATAAAATTTCAGAAAATTCTAAACATATTTGGATAATTTGTGGATTCTTCCCATTAGGTTTGAAAAGGTTATAGGTTTATAAGTTTATAGTTTTATAAAGTATTCTCAAATAGTATCTGGAACTCATTAAGCAGTGTCATGATGATTCTATCCTAAATAATCAGTTCAATTTCTGCCACAATACATATTGGTATAAAAATTGATGGGGGGCTGAGCTAAACTCAGGGAGATGTAGAATCAGCATTCTTCCTGGTTGCCATACGCCCTGTTTTCCTTCTGAGGATATTTTGACTGTGGGCAAGTGTAGTGTATGAATCAAGCCTGTTTGTTCTTTGAATTTTTTTTCAGTCTTTTTTGGTGCAGGAAATGGCCTTTTGTTTCACAGCTGCCTTACTCCAGCCCTCTCCTACTTTATATCGCTGCTTAGAGGAACTTGAGGGTTGATACTTCCTCCTTTTTCAATTAAATGAACTCCTTTCTAAGATGGCAGTGCCATTTTCAGCTTTCTGCTGCTGCCCAAACTAAGTATATGCTTCTATTTACTATAGGATTTGTTTTCTTCTCTTCAGATTAATGAGGGCTTGGTACACTCCAAATGAAAGGATGGATAATTTGGAGAGATGCTTTAGGACTATTCCCCTGTTATCGGGAAGGCTGGGGAACTTGGAGTATGTAGTGTCACCCCTTCCTATCTGAACTGACTCTAGCATACCAGAGGGAGATGACAGCTCTCGCTATACAAGTGAAACTAACCTGTTTTTTTCCCCCACTAGGGATCAAGACAGAGGGGTTGTACCGCACTGTGGGCAGCAACATTCAGGTTCAAAAGCTGCTGAATGCCTTTTTTGGTAACAATTTTACTTGGATAATTCTTATTGGGAGTACTTAAGTGTTAAAAATAAATGTGACTGGAAGAGAAAGTAGACACTGCTAAGAAATGTGGTAGAATAGCTGAAAAAATTGTTTTCTAAGGTAAAACATACATATAATTGCCCACCCTGGGCAAAGGCAATCTTATCCTCAAAATGGCTGTCATCTCTCCTTCCTCATATCCCATTCACTCCAGAAACTCTCAGCAATCCAACTTCTTCCCTTATGTCTCAACTGGAACTGTGTGGCCAGGCTTAGTAGGTATCTTCTTACGAAATCCAGCGAACACTTCTGAGTTTCTGTCTTACTTGATCTCTTTGTTGACCACTTTCTCTT
>NW_016108000.1:269090-281014 GCF_001604975.1 Cebus imitator
TTCTTTTTTTACATGTTTTTCTATTGATTGATTTTTTTTTTTTTAAATCCTGGTTATGGCTCACATTTTTCTTTCTTAAAAAATATTTCTCAAAATCTTTATTGGTTGCTGGATATTGTGACTTACTCAGTGTCTCGATTTTGTTGATTTCTTTTAAAGAGGACTGAATTTTGTTTTGTGGGCAGTTATTTGTGCATCAGTTTTACTTATTTGAGGCTTCTTTTTAAGCTTTGTTAGGCCAGATGTAAAGTATTCACCCTCAGGTAAGGTTGTTGAGCTCTTTATCTACATAGCTAACTCTTCTCTGGTACTGTGCCCTGCTAATTCTAGCTGCTTCAGCCTTCCTAAGCGTTGATCCTTACCTCCATCTGCTGCAATCCAAAAAGTGCTTTTAAGAAGCAAGCTGGCTGGGCACGGTGGCTCACGTCTGTAACCCCAGCACTTCGGAAGGCCGAGGTGGGAGGATCACCTGAGGTCGGAAGTTCGAGACCAGCCTGACTAACATGGAGAAACCCCATCTCTACTAAAAATACAAAATTAGCCAGGCATGGTAATGCATGCCTGTAATCCTAAGTATTTAGGAGGCTGAGGCAGGAGAATCGCTTGAACCTGGGAGGTGGAGGTTACAGCGAGCCCAGATTGCGCCATTGCACTCCAGTCTGGGCAAAAAGAGTGAAACTCTGTCTCAAAAAAAAAAAAAAAAAAAGATAAGCTGTGGAGAAGGTAGCAGTTAATCTTGATTGTATTCCTCTTCCCAGAGTCATGGTCCTGTGTTATCCATTGTTCAATAATACAGGAGTTTCCTGTATACTGTCCAGTATTCTAGTTGTTACAGCAGGAAGGCAAGTCTGATACCAGCTAGTCCACCATGGCTGGAAGTGGTATTCTCTCTTCGTGCTTTTTATTAGTACCTGTAATGCTGACAAAACCTCTGTTCCAGACATCATCTGATGAGTTCTAAATGCAAATATTTACTTGCCCACTGCACCTGTGCTTCTCAGTCATATTAAGGTCATGGCACACATTAGAATGATCATCTTTATATTGCATGCTTGGGTAAATGGACATCACTGAGGCAAGAAACCCTAAAGGCTGAGGGAATCAATATTTGAATCTCTGCACAAGTTCCCTCTACATAGATGGTCCACAGGTATCTACCTGTATTTCTCTCCTCGCAAATCTACTCTTCTTCCTTTTGTGAGTGGCGGTGAAGCATCTGGTAAGCTGAGTTTTCACAATATTAGAGAACAAATTGAGTGTGGAAAAGTGCAGATTGGATAAAGTACATATGTTTTGGTTCTCACTGTGATGCATAGCTAATCTCTCACAAGCCTGCAGGTTGAACAACCAACCCTATTTACACTTGAGGATGTTACAGTGCTCAGTCATAGAAGGTGTGGTTTTTGAATTCCAGATTACATCATTTGTACCTCAGTATCTGTTTTCATTAATCATTTACATTCTTGACTTTAAAAAATTTGAATTGTTTATTCCTGGTCAATTTGCAACCCATCTCATTAGCTAAGTATACTTTTACATACTTTTCATATGTAAAACAGCTGACAGCATGGTCCAGGATATTGAATCTCTGAAAAATTATTGAACTCAGATATTTATTCAGATAATTATTGAACTATTGAGGATTCTGTTTCCAGTATCACTCCATTCTTATATCTGATGTATAAGATATAAGAATGTATAAGATATAAGCCAAAAAACGCCATGCCAGGCATCCCACTCATTCTCTTATGGGCTTTAATAGGACTGAAGTGGTTCCTTCGAATCACACATAGCAGTACAATTTGATTTAAGTATTAAGGAAAGTGGCAGAGTTGGTGTATTTCATCTATTCAACACCATTCTCCAAATACTAGCTCTCACAGAAATAATCTAAAATATAGACCAGGAAGCTCTAGATATAAATATTGATAGATACAATATAAAACTGTTGAATTCCTTATTTGTATATGAAAGTGGCAATCCCGATCCCTGCCCCAAATGTACGAAAGTCCAGATGTGGTGATCCTCATTCATTTATTTATTTATTCAGCAAATATTTGCTTGCCTACCCGAGCATGAAGCATTGTGTTCAGGGCTGTGAATTGAACAGTGAACATAATCCCTGTGTTTTCCACCTATGTGGAGCTTACGTTCTGCTGGGAAACTCTCAGTTACCTTTCAATGTCTAGTTATGTGGGGAGACCTTCCTTCTAAGTTCCTTTTATGTTATATCCTCTGGCGTTTTTCACTGGGATCCTCCAAGTTGCCTTGCTTCTTTTCACCCTTTCCTGATCTAGTCTTACACCACCAGGGGCTTGTTGCCTTGGCTGCATGTGGACCCATCATGATTTATCCTGGAGGGTGAGCATCCATTGCCTTTTGGTTGTGTACCATCTCTCCCTCTTTTTTTTCTTATGCTCTATGCTAGCCAAAAGGATATTCTTGTTATTTTGGTTAACCTAAACAATTCTCAGACTTCTTTCCCTATGACATCTCCTATAACTTGTACCAGTAGCCTTTCTTCTATTGTTTACTAAAGGCTTTCCTTCTTCCCCTACACAAAAGCTTGTCTTTTGGGGAAATAAAATATAACACAGAGAAAAAAGTCAAAGGCAACACATTCATAATCAATAGTTATTTTCAATCAGGCTGTTGGTTGGTTGGTCACATTCCTTGCCTACACCAGATTTTTGTGTGATGCCTTACGTTAATAGGTTCTATGCACTGAGAATTAGAGTCTTCACTGGTGCTAGATCCATTGTAAGTCACCTTGGCACAGAGAAGTCAATCTGATCATCTCAGGGACAACTTGGAACCTCGTGTAAAAGTTCTGTTTCTCTTTCCTTTATCAAGCTATAACTATCTTATTAATGAAAATACCTCCCATTGTCATTACAGTCTTAATAATCATGTTGTACTCCAGAGACTCTTAAGTATTTCACAATGGAGCAGTGAGGTGAGATGGGGCGTGGAGAGCAATGAGATTGGTTCTATCAGCAGGGGCTCTTGATAGAGTTGAGCCTGGCTGGCAGCCATAAACAGGAAAGTGTTGTTCCCATAATCCCCTTACCATGCCAGAGGCCTACTGATCTAAACAGAAGGGGACCTGCCTTAGTGAGTGAAGTAACAAGTCACTTGGAAGATGTTATTTATGTTATTTTTATTTCCTGTTTAGATATTTAAATTTCTCATTTCATCATTATGTATTACAATAAGATAAGTGGACTTTTCAGAAACCAAGTGGAATACCTAATATATATAGACAGACAATAGAGTAGGAATATGCATGCAGTCATTTTTCTATTTTCATAATTAATGTGAATTATTCAGTATCTGGAGACTTTAGCATTAAATTCACATATATTTGGACAAATAGATAATAAATGCATTTCAAGTTATATGATCCCTTTGTCTGAATGAGAAATTCAGAGTCTCCTAGAAAATAAAACAAAAACATACCACACCCTAGGAGTTGCAGAACTTGAACTCTATGCATTAACCTTTCAAACAACTGTATATATTAACCATCTTTCTGATACTGTAGTATAATGTGATCTTTAGCTTTCCATACATATCAAAATACTTTTATTTGTATAGCCAGATCCTTGTATATGTGTGTGTATGTATACATGTATGTCATGAATACATTTTATATAGGTTCAATACATTAATCATTACTATACTTAACACTTAAAATACATTGATTATTCTCAAATCATGCTTGCTTTGAAGTAGTACTACTAGAAGTTAAAGTAATTTATGTAAATGGATATGTACTGTTACTCTTTCAAAATTATTTCCTATTTGCATTTGAGTTCAATAAAACTGAGTTCAAAAACTTTTAGAAATAAAGTTTGTTCCTTTTCTATTATCTTCTCAAGATCTGAATAATTGATGGCAAATTCATTTTTAGTTCTCAGCTGACATAATGCCATTTCCTAGCATTCTTATAAGTATGTAAACAGTGGGATAGGAATTTTTCTCTTACAGGTATTTTAAGTTAGCAAAAATAAATTTACTTTTTGACATATGAATCTAGTAATGCTGTTATCCCGCCTGCTTCCTGCTGCAGTGTTTCTGATTTGGGGAGAGTCTGTCAGCTATGTCACTATGCATAAGGATTCAGGGGATTTTTTTGTATTAGTTTCCTGTGCTGCTGTAATAAATTATCACAAACTTAATGGCTTAAAGCAATACAAATTTATTCTCTTATAGTTCTTGAGGTCAGAAGCCTAAAGCAATTCTTATGGAGCTAAAATCAAGGTGTCAGCAGGGCTAGATTTTTTTTTGAGAAGACAGTCTGTTCTCTTACCTTTTACAGCTTCTAGAAGCTGCCCACTTTCCTTGGCTCATGATCCACTTTAGCAACACCAGGCAGAGTCTCTCTCATGCTGCCATCACTTTGCTTCTTTCTCTTCTGCCTTCCTCTTCCACTTTAAAAGACCCTTGTGATTACATTCCGTCCACCTAGGTAATCAGAATAATCTTCTATCTCCAGGTCAGCTGATCAGTGACCTTAAACCTATCTGTAACCTTAGTTCTCCTTTGGCATGTGACTTAACATATTCCCAGGTTCCTGGTATTAGGTTTTGGACACCTTTGGGAACCAGAAATCTGCCTATTGCATACGCTATTCCATTCAGAGTTTTAGGACACTCACTCTGATGCTCCTCAATGGACCCCAAGGTCATCCTTGATTCTTCCTTTTTGGAATACATGATTAAACCTTTAGGCAGTGATTATCTTATTGACCTATGACTCATTGTGATGTTCTCACTTATTTCCTCAAAAGGAGCAGAAATAAATTCCTCTCATTGGCATATGACATATGTTAGGAAGTGGATGATTGTACTTCATCCCCATTTATATGTTGAAACTGATTCCCCAGTATGATGGTATTGAGATGGGGCCTTTGTGAAGTAATTTGAGTTGGATAAGATCATAAGGACATAGTCTTCATGAATGGGATAAGTAGTTGGATAAGATCATAAGGACATAGTCTTCATGAATGGGTTAAGTACCCTTGTGGGAAGATGCCAGAGGGCTAGCTTGCTCTCTTTACATCACGTGAAAATGTAATGAGGAGTCATCAGTCTGTAGCCTGGAAAAGGCCCTCATCAGAACCCAACCATGCTGGCACCCTTATCTTAGACTTTCAGCTTCTAGAACTGTGAGGAATAAATTTCTGTTGTTTATAAGCCACTCAGTCTCTGGTAATTTGTTATAGTAGCGTGAAATGGCTAAGATACCATGCTTTCCAAGATGTCTCAGCTCTTCGAGCCAGAGTATCATTTACACTTTTCTTTGGAGAAACTTGTTCTGTATTCAGTCTGTTCACTTTTTTCCTATGGCATTTCTTTTCACCACTAGCCTTTTTTTTTTTTAAAAAAAAAAAGAAACAAAAACAAAACTGTAATATTGTCAAGCATGCTGTATCCCAGAGCCAGTTTCAGGTTATCTGCCTGAAATGGATTATGGACCCAGAGCAACCAGTTTAGCCTCTTGATTTCTGTTGGTAATACTAGGATCCCCAGAACCCCCATTTTGATCCAGGTTAGGCAGATGAACTATGCCCTGATCATCTCTTATGCCCTGCTGTGTTCATTCTTTCATTAATTCCACATAATATTCCTGAGTGCCTCCTAAGTGCCAGATACCGTATCAAGTCGTAGAGATGTAACAGTGAAGAAGGCGGACACAAATCGCTGGCCTGCAACTTAGTGGCTAGCAGCAGCTATAGTTCATAGATACAGTCATACATTTTTCTCCCAGAATAAACTCTGGACTATCCCAGATTCGGGATTCTGTTGATCCCCACTGGCAGCATAAGGACATGAAGCAGTAGAGACAACTGGAAAAGAGAAACCGTAGTCTTCCCCTTGGAAAAAAAGCAGCCTGTTTCTTAAACCAAGATCTTTCACCATCTTAATGTTAAACCATACAAGTAGAATATATTAGTTTGGGAGACTGTAACAGTTTTCCTTTTCTTGATGTGTAATGTATACCTTATTTTAGCTGCTTGAACTCCAGTGGATTTCAGTTTTTTCCAGGTCTTATTGTTTGTCTTCTTTCTGCCTTGCCTCAGGAACCCCTTTCTCCTTAACCTTGTCTTGCAGCTCTCTCTCTCATTCATTGATTCACACAATATTTATTCAACGCATACACTAGTGTTTAGGGCTACAGCTTACCTCCCTTTCTCTTTTTTTTTTCCCTCTCTTCTTACATCTCCTTTGCCTCCTGACATGCTTATACTATGACTAGCAACCCATTTTCATAAAATCTTTTCCATGAGCATACACTGGTACCCTTCTTGATACAAGTACCCAGACAAGGTGATCAGAAATGAAAGACTAGTCTTCCCTAGATCAAATGTGGCTGTCATCTGGGAAAATTTGATTTATAAAATTCCCAGGTAGGTAGTACATGCTTTAGCGTTTCTCTGTTCATGTTTCTTTACTAGATGCCCGGATCTCTAGGAATATGATATTCAGCGCAGTGGCTGACACACAGGAAATATTTGTGGAATTAATGAATACTTTTTGTGATGCATATCTCTCCCTAGAGAATGTTTGTTTTTCTCGAAAACATGAACCATTCCATACATGGTTGTATTTTGCTATACTATTGCACAGGGTTTCTATTGTATGTAGTTTCGCAAAATACAGCTTTTGTTAATTTCTACAGATAGCATTAGGACCACCAAGTTATCTGAGCTGACATGTAATTAATATTTGCAAGCAACAGATAATAAGTAGCAAATCAGTAGGATTTTCTTATAGGAAGCCATATTTCTCAAAGATTTCTACGTCCTTATCAGAGGTGATTTCTCATTTAACCTGTGTAGATGATAATGAGCAAAGGGAAATCATAGCTTCTTTTCACTGTTGAAGATCATCTTTTATTTCTCCTTTTTGTTGCCTTCGTCTTTTCCTCAGTGCTTCCTTTGTTGACAGATGATCACATCCAGCTTTAAAACCGTTTGTGGGTGTGGTGGCTCATACCTGTAATCCTAGCACTTTGGGAGACCAAGACAAGCGGATCACCTGAGGTCAAGAGTTTGAGACCAGCCTGGCCAACATGGTAAAACCCCATCTCTACTAAAAATACAAAATTAGCTGGGCATGGTGGTGGGTGCCTATAATTCCAGCCATTCTGGAGGCTGAGGCAGGAAAATCACTTGTACCCAGGAGGCAGAGGTTGCAGTGAGCTGAGATCACGCCATTGCACTCCAGCCTGGGCAACAACAGTGAAACGGTATGAAAACAAAACAAAAGCATTTATACCTGAATACAGTGGTGATCCGTCTTCCCACCCCCCCCCCCCCTTTTTTTTTTTTTGAGACAAAGGGGTCTCTCTCTGGAGTGCAGTGGTGCAATCTCGGCTCACTGCAGCCTCCGCCTCCTGGGTTGAAACAACTCTCCTGTCTCAGCCTTTCGGGTTCAAGCGATTCTCCTGCCTCAGCCTCCAGAGTAGCTGGGATTACAGGCACATGCCACCACACCCAGCTAATTTTTGTACTTTTAGTAGAGATGGGGTTTCACCATGTTGGCCAGGCTGGTCTCAAACTCTTGACCTCAGGAGTTTGATCCGCCTGTCTTGGCCTCCCTAAGTGCTAGGATTACAGGGGTGAGTCACAGGACCCAACCACATTCCTCTTTTTGACTCATTCCCTTTTAAAGCATGTTGTGGTCTCCCTCTGGTGGAGAAATTGCCATCTCAGAGAAAAAAAAAAAATTCACAGTCTAGAGTCAGGCCGTATTTTTCATGCCTCTATATTTAAACACCTTGTAAATTGCTGCTTATCAGTCAATTTTCCGTTTAGGTGTTGTAGGCTAAAAAACAATTTTTTTCAGCTCTCGTAAATTCTTAATTGGATCATACCCTTGTAACAAAAGATAAAATTAGTAAGAGAAAACATATACCTGGGAGATACCCAGGAAATGAATAATTCTTAAATAGGTAGCTTTGAATTTCAGGTTATAGAGCACCTTCAACAAAGAACAGTGTTTTTTTAAATTTGTTTTAAAGAAGTGACAAGACAAAGGAAAACGACTTTGAATCTCTACTGGCAGCAATATCTGGGAAGCAAAATAAATGAGAGATGACAGCTGGTTAGTAAGGCTTGTTAATATAAATTCCTCTGCTACCATTTCTAGGCCAATAAGTGTCTAAAGTTTTCTTCAGCGGTTAACTTTTTAACCTTTGTTCTCCCTGGTATAAAGGTATTTTGGGTTGGGATACCTTTGTCTTTGTAAATCTATGTCCTGCTTTTAGGCAAATGGAGGGCAGAGAGCTTTCCTGTACCTGCTGCTTCTTAATTTTCTTCAGGTCAACAATTATTTATATTTTAGTGTGGCATATTATGACCTCCCATAGTATTGTATCCTCTGAAGTCAAACCTCATCTTACTCAAAACAGTTAATCACCTCCTCTTCTCTACCAGATATGTACTTAATGCAATTTATATTATTGTAGATTTCTTGCTGTTATGTAGTTACTTCTGGGTATATCTGTTCTGCTTCACACTTCAGCATCTTAAGTAGAATTTCTTAATCTTGGTTGACAATCCTATTTAGAATTTCCAGAATCTTTAATTTAATGGAGTGTTATTATGGGCCTTTGTATTTTCCAAGTCCCTCTGAAATTCCTGGAAATGTTGGGGCCCGGCTAATTTTTGTAGCTTTTGGTAGAAACAGGGTTTTACCATGCTGGCCAGGCTGGTCTGGAACTTCTGACCTCAAATGATCCGCCCATCTCCTCCCGAAGTGCTGGGATTACAGACGTGAGCCACTGCGCCCAGCCAGAGCCTCTGTTTTCAACTTCAGTATTTCCATGGAGCCCCCTAGGCCAGTTCATTATCTTTTCACTGCCTCAGCTTGGTGCTCTTACCTCTGGGTACCTTTTACATTAACAACCCATACCTCCTAGGTTTCTGAAAAGGCCAGAGGAAGATCTTGTAGTTCCACTTCTTTGTTTCTTGAATGTGTCTTTCTTCTCTCTCCTTCCCTCTCTTCCTCCCTTTCCCTCTCTCTGTCTCTCCCTCGTTATCCTCTTACTCTTCAGAGTCCTCCTGTCCTGTGAGGCCTCTATTCCCCAACAGTTCATTGTCCAAGAACTACGCATGTCCCTGGGGGTCCTCTGGGTAGGACCCCCTCAGTGAATATTGGTTATTTCAACTGTGGAGGCTCCCCCTAGTGGAGAAACTATCATCATAGAAAAAAGGAGAAGCTACAGAGCTTTTAAGTCAGTCCCAAGATTTTATCAAACTGTAATTATTTGCACACTCCCAGTCTGTTCCTCACCCCAGTGCCCAAAGTATAGCCATTATTCTGTGTCTATATGTACCCACCAGTGGTCTGGGAGATCCTACCACTTTCAAGCCAACTTGAATTTGCTAGTTAACTTGCCTCCTGCAGAGATGAAATACTTGTTTTAATGGCTATGGTCATCCAGCCTCAGGCCAGAGTTCTAGACATAGGATTTGTGAACACCATGGTCTTGAACTCAGATTTTAAATGTAAGTATAAAGTGACACTAAGATAAAGATGGAATTGGGTTGCCAAATTTATTTATTATATATTTATTTAGTGATGGAGTCTTGCTCTGTTGCCCAGGCTGGAGTTCAGTGGCACGATCTCGGCTCACTGCAACTTCTGTCTCCCAGGTTAAAGTGATTTTCCTGCCTCAGCCTCCCAAGTAGCTGTGATTACAGGTACCCACCACCACACCTGGCTAATTTTTAAAAATTTTCAGTAGAGACAGGGTTTCACCATGTTGGCCAGGCAGGTCTCGATGTCCCAACCTCAAGTGATCCCCCTGCCTCAGCCTCTTAAAGTGCTGGAATTACAGGTGTGAGGCACTGTGACTGGCCTAGGGTTGCCAAATTTAGCAATTAAAAAACGAAATACAGTGCAGGTGCTGTGGCTCATGCCTGTAATCCCAGCACTTTGGGAGGCCAAGGCAGATGGATCACCTGAGGTCGGGAGTTTGAGACCAGCCTGACCAGCATGGAGAAACCCCATCTCTACTAAAAATACAAAATTAGTTGGGCATGGCAGTGCATGCCTGTAATCCTAGCTACTGGGGAGGCTGAGGCAGGAGAATTCCTTGAACCCGGACGGCAGAGGTTGCAGTGAGCCAAGATTGTGCCATTGTACTCCAACGTGGGCGACAAGAGTGAAACGCCATCTGAAAAAACAAACAAATAAAAAAAACGAAATACAGAATGCCCAGTTAAAATTCAAATTCAGATAAACAGATTTAGGACACACTTATACTAAGAAAAAAATAGCCATTGTTTATAAGCAATTCAAATTTAACTGGAAATTCTGAATTTTATCTGGCAGCCTTAATCTGGTTCCAGGTTTTGCAGGACCTTATCAGTCACGTGAAGGATTTTATTCCTTAGTATAATAGCAATGAGGAACCGCAGAGGGATTTTAAGCAGGGAATTTGCATCTTGTCAGATAATGATTTGAACAGGTCACCAAAATACTCTTCAGATCAAACAAAAATTCAGGCTTGTTACTTAACAGCACTAAGGAAGGCCACTACCATTACAATATTGTCTTAATAACCTTTCAGAAGGGAATAACCAAATGTGGGGGGATTCATATTTATAAGGTTTTTAAAATATGGTTTGAGTCCAGTCTTTCATTGTTTGGGTCTGAATGATTGAGATTAGACAAACTTTATGATAGAATTTTATGTCAAAATTATGTCAAAGTTTGTGATATATTTTTTCAATAGTTTTTATGTAAAACTTTGAATAATAAACAGTCATTCTATAAGCCCATTTGAGAAATATTCTGAGAAGTGGCTCTTGACTCAGAGGAGGATGCACCAGATGACAGTGTCATGCTCTTGGGTTTCTTAGCCTCCAGAATCATGAGCCAATAAACTGGTTCATAAATTACCCAGTCCGTGATATTGTTGTAGCAGCAGAAAATTGCCTAAGATATTGGGAAGCAGTGGATGGAGAAATGCTAAGAGGAAACATCCGGAGTAAAGGGGGATTGTGGCTAAACTGACTTGATAAGATACTTGCTCAAGACAGGATACCATTCTCAGACACCTAAGGTAGGAGATTTTCACTAAGCTGATTCAGCAGGATTCTTGCTGCCATCAGACTACATGGGCCAAAACAAGACCCAAGGTTTTGGGACCTAATCAGAAAGAGAATTCAGAGAAATCTGATTCAAGTTTGCTCAAGGAGAGAATCTTTTTTTGTGATATAAATGTTTTATATTCTCAGCAGTGTCAAAGAACTAGACAAGGATATACATTATTGCCTCTCTCAGAGAATAATATTCTGTAAGGACTGGTCAATGAAAGATGAGAACTAAGGTAGAATCATAAAAATCAGAAAGGATTAAGCAATATCCATATAATAGAGAGATTATCCTTGTATTGTTAGAAAAATCAAGAGCTTCCTGAATGAAAAATGGAGCTCACAGCTGAGCACTTGAGCTCCTATAAAGGACAGACTGTCTGCCCAAGCAGCTCCCTGCCCCCCGTATATCCAAAGAGTCACCTCATAAAGGAGAGCTCAGACTGACATTTGGAGCTCAGACTGACATTGTCCTTCTGGGACAAAGATAGCAGAAGAAGAAACAGGCAGCAACCCTTACTGTTCTGGAGCCACTGCAGGTGATCCCCAGGCAAGCAGGGCCTAGAGTGGACCTCAGCAGTCCTACAACAGAGGGGCCAGACTGTTAGAAGGAAAACTAAGAAACAGAAAGAAATAACTTCATCATCAACAAACTGGATGTCCACTCAGAGACCCAATCTGAAAGTCAACAACTACAAAGACGACAGGCAGATAAATTCACAAAGATGGGAAGAAACCAGCGCAAAAAGACTGAAAACACCCGAAACCAGAATGCCTCTCCTCCTACAAGGGATCACAACTCCTCACCAGCAAG
>NW_016108000.1:281474-291070 GCF_001604975.1 Cebus imitator
CAACCCCAAGGCACATAATCATCAGATTCACCAGCGTTGAAATGAAGGAGAAAATGCTAAGGGCAGTCAGAGAGAAAGGTCGGGTTACCAACAAAGGGAAGCCCATCAGACTTACAGCAGATCTCTCAGCAGAGATCCTACAAGCCAGAAGAGAGTGAGGGCCAATATTCAACATCCTTAAAGAAAAGAACTTTCAACCCAGAATCTCCTTTCCAGCCAAACTAAGCTTCATAAGTGAAGGGAAAATAAAATCCTTTACGAACAAGCAAGTACTCAAGAGATTTCATCACCACCAGGCCTGCTTTACAAGAGCTTCTGAAAAAGGCGCTAAACATAGAAAGGAACAACCAATACCATCCACTCCAAAAACATACCAAATTGTAAAGAGCAACAACACAACGAAGAAACTGCATCAACTAATGGGCAAAACAGCCAGCTAGCATCAAAATGGCAATATCAAATTGACACATAACAATATTAACCCTAAATGTAAATGGGTTAAATGCCCCAATCAAAAGACACAGACTGACAAATTGGATAAAAAGCTAAAACCCATCGGTGTGCTGTATCCAGGAAACCCATCTCACATGCAAGGATACACAAAGGCTCAAAATAAAGGGATGGAGGAAGATTTACCAAGGAAAAGAAGAGCAAATAAAAGCAGGAGTTGCAATTCTCGTCTCTGATAAAATAGACTTAAATCAACAAAGATCAAAAGAGGCAAAGAAGGACATTACATATGGTAAGAGGATCAATGCAATAAGAACTGCAAACGATCATAAATATATGTGCACCCAATACAGGAGCACCCAGATACATAAGGCAAGTTCTTAATGACTTACAAAGAGACTTAGACTCCCACACAATAATAGTGAGAGACTTTAACACCCCATTGTTAATATTAGATCAACGAGACAGAAAATTAACAAGGATATCCAGGACTTGAACCCAGACATGGACCAAGCAAACCTAATAGCCATTTACCCCAATCCACAGAATATACATTCTTCTCAGCACCACATCACACCTACTCTAAAATTTACCACATAATTGGAAGTAAATCAATCACTCCTCAGCAAATGCAAAAGAATGGAAATCATAACAGTCTCTCAGACCACAGTACAATCCTCAGAATTCAGAAACTAACTCAGAACCGCACAGCTTCATGGAAACTGAACAACTGCCTCTTGAATGTTGACTGGATAAACAATAAAATGAAGGCAGAAATAAAGATGTTCTTCGAAACCAATGAGAATGAAGACACAACATACCAGAATCCCTGGGACACATTTAAAGCAGTCTCTAGAGGAAAATATATAGCAACAATGCCCACATGAGAAGCAAGGAGAGACCTAAAATTAACACCCTATCATCAAAATTGAAAGAGCTAGAGGAGCAAGATCAAAAAAAACTCAAAACCTAGCAGAAGACAAGAAATAACTAAGATCAGAGCAGAACTGAAGGAGATAGAGACACAAAAAAAAAAACCCTTCAAAAAATCAATAAGTCCAGGAGCTGGTTTTTCGAAAAGATCAACAAAATAGACCACTTGCCAGATTAATAAAAAAAAAGAGAGAGAATAATCAAATAGATGCAATAAAAATCGATAAAGGGGATATCACCACAGATTCCACAGAAATTCAAACCGTCATTAGAGATTACTACCGACAGCTCTATGCACATAAACTAGTAAACCTGGAAGAAATGGATAAATTCCTGGACACTTGCATCCTCCCAAGCCTAAACTGGGAAGAAGTCCATACCCTAAATAGACCAATAAAAAGGTCTGAAGTTGAGGCAGCAATTAAGAGCCTAACACCCAAAAAAAGCCCAGGTCCAAATGGGTTCACAGCCGAATTCTACCAGACGTACAAAGAGGAGCTGTTACCATTCCTTCTGAAACTATTCCAAATAATCCAAAAAGAGGGAATCCTTCCCAAACCATTTTATGAGACCAACATCATCCTGATACCAAAACCCGGCAGAGACTCAACAAGAAAAGAAAACTTCAGGCCAATACTCATGATGAACATAGATGCAAAGATCTTCAATAAAATACTGGCAAGCCAATTGCAACAGCACATCAAAAAGCTTATCCACCATGATCAAGTAGGCTTCATCCCGGGGATGCAAGGCTGGTTCAACATATGCAAGTCTATAAACGTAATTCACCACATAAACAGAACCAAAGACAAAAAACCCATGATTATCTCAATTGATACAGAGAAGGCCTTTGACAAAATTCAACAGCCCTTTATGCTAAAACCCTCAATAAACTAGGTATAGACGGAATGTATCTCAAAATAATAAAAGCGATTTATGACAAACGAACAGCCAATATCATACTGAATGGTCAAAAACTGGAAACATTCCCTTTGAAATCTGGCTCTAGACAAGGATGCCCTCTCTCACCACTCCTATTCAATATAGTACTGGAAGTTCTAGCCAGAGCAATCCAGCAAGAAAAAGAAATAAAGGGTATTCAAATAGGAAAGGAGGAAGTAAAATTGTCTCTATTTGCAGACGACATGATTGTATATCTAGAAGACCCCATCGTCTCAGCCCAGAATCTCCTGAAACTGATAAGCAAGTTCAGCAAAGTCTCAGGATACAAAATCAATGTGCAAAAATCACAAGTCTTCCTATACACCAATAACAGACTTAAAGAGAGCCAAATCAATAATGAAATGCCATTCACAATTGCTACAAAGAGAATAAAATACCTAGGACTACAACTGACAAGGAACGTAAAGGACCTCTTCAAGGAGAACTACAAGCCACTGCTCAACGAAATAAGAGAGGACACAAACAGATGGAGAAACATTCCATGCTCATGGTTAGGAAGAATCAATATTGTGAAAATGGCCATACTGCCCAAAGTAATTTACAGATTCAACGCTATCCCCATCAAGCTACCAATGACCTTCTTCACAGAAATGGAAAAAAACACCTTAAACTTCATATGGAACCAAAAGAGAGCCTGCATAGCCAAGTCAATTCTAAGCAAAAGGAAGAAAGCGGGAGGCATCATGTTACTGGACTTCAATCTATACTACAAGGCTACAGTAATCAAAACAGCATGGTACTGGTACCAAAACAGAGATATAGACCAATGGAACAGAACAGAGGCCTCGGAGGCAATACAACATATCTACAACCATCTGATCTTTGACAAACCTGAGAAAAACAGACAATGGGGAAAGGATTCCCTGTTTAATAAATGGTGTTGGGAAAGCTGGCTAGCCATGTGCAGAAAGCAGAAAGTGGATCTCTTCCTGACACCTTACACTAAAATTAACCCCAGGTGTATCAAATACTTAAACGTAAGACCTAACACCATGAAAATCTAGGCAAAACCATTCAGGACATAGGCATAGGCAAGGAGTTCATTACTAAAACACCAAAAGCATTGGCAACAAAAGCCAAAATAGACAAATGGGACCTAATCAAACCCCACAGCTTCTGCACGGCAAAAGAAACAGTCATTAGAGTGAATCAGCAACCAACAGAATGGGAAAAATTTTTTGCAATCTACCCATCTGATAAAGGGCTGATATCTAGAATTTACAAAGAACTAAAACAGATTTACAAGAATAACACAAACAAGCACATTCCCAAGTGGGCAAAGGATATGAACAGACACTTTACAAAAGAAGACATATACGAGGCCAACAAACATATGAAAAAATGCTCATCATCACTGGTCATTAGAGAAATGCAAATCAAAACTTCATTGAGATACCATCTCATGCCAGTTAGAATGGCGATCATTAAAAAATCTGGAGACAACAGATGCTGGAGAGGATGTGGAGAAATAGGAACACTTTTACACTGTTGGTGGGAGTGTAAATTAGTTCAACCATTGTGGAAGAAAGTGTGGCGATTCCTCAAGGACCTAGAAATAGAAATTCCATTCGACCCAGCAATCCCGTTACTGGGTACATATCCAAAGGATTATAAATCGTTCTACTATAAGGACACATGCACACGAATGTTCATTGCAGTACAGTTTACAATAGCAAAGACCTGAAACCAACCCAAATGCCCATTGACGATAGACTGGACAGGGAAAATGTGGCACATATACACCATGGAATATTATGCAGCCATCAAAAACGATGAGTTTGTGTCCTTTGTAGGGACATGGATGAACCTGGAAACCATCATTCTCAGCAAACTGACACAGGAACAGAAAATCAAACACCACATGTTCTCACTCATAGGTGGGTGTTGAACAATGAGAACACATGGACACAGGGAGGGGAGCACTATACACTGGGGTCTGTTGAGGGAAGATAGGGGAGGGTCAGCGGCGGGTGTGGAGTTGGGGAGAGATAGCATGGGGAGAAATGCCAGATATAGGTGAAGGGGAGAAAGGCAGCAAATCCCACTGTCATGTGTGTACCTATGCAACAATCTTGCATGTTCTTCACATGTACCCCAAAACCTAAAATGCAATTAAAAAGAAAAGATTAAACTTGTGATTTTTCTATTTTAGAAAAAAAAAGGAGAGAAATCAAGAACTTCACCTAAAATATTCCTGAGGAAAATTTAGTGAGGTAGCCGATTACAAATTTAATGTGCAGAAATTTCTTTCCTGTATACAACCATAAATTATATAATACAATAGAAGAAAAGTTCTCTTTGAAGAAATTAACCAAACATAAAATATCTAGGTCTAAACTGAGCAGGAAATGTGTAACACCTATATGGCGAAAAGCTTGGGACCGGGCACGGTGGCTTATGCCTGTATCCTAGCATTTTGGAAGGCTGAGGCGAGCATGGTTGCCTGAGGTCAGGAGTTCGAGACCAGCCTCACCAACATGCTGAAACCCCGTCTCTACTAAAAATACAAAAATTAGCTGGGTGTGGTGGCGGGTGCCTGTAATCTCAGCTACTCAGGAGGCTGAGGCAGGAGAATTGCTTGAACCCAGGAGGCGGAGGTTGCAGAGAGCAGAGATTACACCAGTGCACTTCAGCATGGGGAAGAAGAGAGAAAAAAAAAAAAAAAAAAAAAAAAAAAAAAAAAAAAAAAAAAAAAAAAAAAAAAAAAAGAAAAAGAAAAAAGAAAGGAAAAGAAGCTTGGAATGCTAAAGAGGAACTAGAGAGAAGGCTTGAATTATACAAAAACAGAGCCACTTTTTGAATTGGAATATCCAGTGTGGTAAACATGTCAATTGCTTATTGCACAAAATATAATGCAGTCATGATGGAAATTAATTTGTTTGGAACTAAATAATATGCTTCTGATGTTTATATGTATGTATCACCTCAAGTCAAGAGTCAGGAGATATTTTAAATAGAAGAAACATACCTAGAAATAAGATATATAAGAAGGCTGCAATTGACAAAAGCAATTTGAATTGGTACATGCTCATACAGTCAGAACAGTATCGTGACTTCAAAAGTAAACCTGGGCTGGGCGCAGTGGCTCATGCCTGTAATCCCAGCACTTTGGGGGGCTGAGGCAGGTGGATCACCTGAGGTCAGGAGTTGGAGACCAGCCCGATCAACATGGTAAAACTCTGTCTCTACTAAAAATACAAAAATTAGCTGGGTGTGGTGGTGCACATCTGTAATTCCAGCTACTAGGGAGGCTGAGACATGAGAATTGATTGAACCCAGGAGGTGGAGCTTACAGTGAGCCAAGGCCATGCCACTCTACTCCAACCCAGGCAGCAGAGAGAGACTCTGTGTCAAAAAAAACCACAGAAGTAGATTCAAATATATGTGGGAATTTATCATATAATAGAGGTAGAATTTCAGATCATTTGGAATGGAGTGGTTAATTCAATCTATAGTGTTGATAACCGGCTCTACATTTGGGAAGGTATACATTTCACCTTATAAAATCCTTTGCATTGTTTGAATTTTGAGCCCTTTAACAAAGAGCTAGTTTTAAAAAATAAAGGGTTGGTATGATTAGGACATTTTTAAATGTATATTTATCTATCTTGGCCAATTTTCCATGTTCACAGACAAGGCAAAGGGATAAAAATGGTGCTACAGGCAAATAAAAACCTACCTAACATAGTGTGTAGCATTTTGACATAGATATATCAGAGATCAATAAAATTCTCCCAAATATAATTATTAATGTTAGAATCTCTAAACTTTTCCAGTTGAGATAATACAAAACAATATGTACACTGCCAGTCAATTGCCATAACATTCCTATATAAAATATGTCTATTCTGTGGGCAACTGATATGGTTTGTGTCTGTGTCCCTGCCCAAATCTCATGTCGAATTGTAATCCCCAACGTTGGAGGTGGGTCCTGGTAGGAGATGATTAGATCATGAGTGTGAATTTCTTGTGAATGATTTAGCCCCATCCCCTTGGTGCTGTTTGGTGATAGTGAGTTCTTGCAACATCTGGTTGTTAAAAGTGTGTAGCACCTCCCCATTCTCTCTCTTCCTCCTATTCTGGCCATGTGAAGTGCCAGGTCCCCCTTTGCCTTCTGACCATGATTGTAAGCTTCCTGGGGCCTCCCAGAAGCTGAGCAGATGTTAGCATCATGCTTCCTGTGCAGCCTGCGGAACTGTGAGCCAATAAATTAGCCATTCTCAAGAATTTCTTTATAGCAATGCAAGAATGGACTTATATAGCAACTGACCAGATTATCTAGCTGTGATTGTGTATTCTTAAAATTTCATATAGGGTTAATCAAGCCCCTAGATGAAAGGAGTATTTATTGTTATTATTTTAATTTTTAATTGTGGTAAAAGATACATGACAAAATTTACCATCTTAACCATTTTTAAGTTTATCATTCATTAGTGTTCATTGTATTCACATTATTTTGCAACCAATATACAGAGCTCTTTTCATTTTGGAAAACTGAAACTCTGTAACAATCAACAACTTTCCATCCTCCCCTCTCCCTAGTTGCTGGAAACCACCATTTTACTTCCTGTCTCTATGTGTTTACTCTAAGTACTTCATATAAATGAAATCAAACTGTATTTGTCTGTGTGACTGGCTTATTTCACTTGGTGTAATATCCTCTAGATTCATCCATGTCTTAGAATGTGTCAGAATTTTCTTCATTTGAAAGGCCGAATAATATTCCTACATGTCTGTGTGTCTGTGTATATAATGCATAAAGGATAGTCTTTCAAGCAAATGATGCTGGAGAAACTGGATATCTACATACAAAAGAATTAATAGACATCTACATACAAAAGCATTAAATATTAATAAGCATTTATATATAAAAACAATATACATATTGTTTATTCATTCTTCTGTGGTTAGACACTTGGGCTGGTTCTACCTTTTGTCCATTATAAACAATACGGCCGTAAACATGTATATACAAATATCCCTTCGAGAAGCTGCTTTTGCTTCTTTAACCCATTTATGCCTAGTGTTCCATTATTGGAATGCTAAACATGTAGGAGTTATTTATGTCCTACTGCTCAAGGTCATCGCCAAGGTCTGATTGCAAAAATTCAAAAAATTGCAACCTCCAACATAAATGGGTCTAAGTATATGTTGAGAAGTAGAATTGCTGGGTTATATATTTTTAGCTTTTTAGGAACCACCATATTATGTCGCATAGTGGCTTTACCATTTTACACTGCCACCAACAGTGTACAAGGGTTCCAGTTTTTCCATATCCTCACCAATACTTCGAATTTTCCTTACTTATTTATTTTTGATATGTACCCGTTCTAATGGGTGTGAGTTGGTATCTCATTGTGGTTTTGATTTGCATTTTCCATGTGACAATGTTGAGTATCTTTTCAGGTTCTCACTGGCTATTTATTTCTTTTAAGGAATGTCTATTCAAATTTTTTGCACATTTTAGAATCAGTTTGTTTATTTTTTATTGAGATTTAGGAGGTCTTTATATATTTTCAATATTAACCCCTCATCTCTAACACACACATGATTTACAGATATTTTGTCCCATTTGATGCACAGAAGCCTTTAATTTTGTTGTAGTCCAATTTATCTATTTTTTCCTTTTCTTTCTTGTGCATTTCGTGGCATATTCAAGAAATTCTTGCTAAATAAAATGGCATGCAGTTTTCCCCTATATTTTCTTTTAAAAGTTTCATAGTTTTTCTCTTTCAATTAGGTCTTTGATCCATTTACAGTTAATTTTTTATATAGTATAAGATCAGGAGCTAACTTAATTCTTTTGTATGTAGATATCCAGTTTCTCCAGCATCATTTGTTTGAAAGACTGTCCTTTAGGCATTAGATGGTCTTGGTACCTTTGTTGAAAATTATTTCACCATACATATGAGGGATTCTTTGTGGGCTGTCTGTTCTATTCCATTGGCCTGCAGGTCTGTCTTTATGCCAGTACCGCATTGTTTTGAGTACAATCGCTTTGTCAAAGACAAGATGTTCCAGACCATTAGGAAATGCTGTTATTTCGACTGTTGCAATAGGGAGATCCTTCATTATTGAGGAATATCTTCCAGAAGAAGAAGATTTAAGGTTTTTTTAGAGGCAGATTACAAGAGAGTCATCATGAGGCTTACATGAGTCATGAGGTAAGATGGAAATGTGTCCTATATGCAAACACAGGGTAGACTTTGAAGTTACTTGTTTCTGAGGACACAAAAAGATTGTGTGTGAGGGGGTGGTATTTCCAAATCATTGATGTTTCTTTGGAGCACAGGGTTCAAGTGAAGTTCAATGTGGTCACCATGGTCAACTAAACTTTTTTTTGGTCTGGACTTTGAATAGACAATGATTTTTTTTTTCTTTTTCAATGATTTAAATAGGAAAAAAAAATCCTTGTTTAGCTTTAGTAGTTCCATTTCTTTTCCAGCAACTCTACAATTTATTTTTCCCACCACACATAGTATAAATATAACCAATTATGTACTCAAATTACCCTCTGCCTTCCAAAATAATACTTTGTGACTCAGAAGACATTTAAAAATATATACTTAAAGGAACATCATTATTAGGTATGCAGTATAAATTTACTTCTAAAACTTTTTCCATTTTTATAGTTGAAACAGTCTTACACATAATGATGCTTATATCTACTTTCTGCAGGGCAGAATTTGTAATTCTTTCACACAATTCTGAATATCTTACAGTTTTTGGGGAGTTTTTTTTTCCTAGACTGAGTCTCACTGTTGTTGCCGAGGCTGGAGTGCAATGGTGTGACCTTGGGCTCACTGTAACCTCTGCCTCCCAGGTTCTAGTAATTCTCCTGCCTCAACCTCCCAAGTAGCTGAGATTATATAGGTGCCCACCACCACACCTGGCTAATTTTTGTATTTTTAGTAGACACAGGGTTTCACCATGTTAGTCAGGCTAAACTCAAACTCCTGACCTTGTGATCCGCCCTCCTCGGCCTCCCAAAGTGCTGGGATTACAGGCATGAACCACCTTGTCCGGCTGTTTTTGGGGGATTTTAAAGTAACCACTCCAGGCTGGGCTGAGTGATTCATACCTGTAATCCCAGCACTTTAGGAGGCTGAGGCAGGTGGACTGCCTGAGCCCAGGAGTTTGAGACCAGCTTGAGCAATGTAGGTAGACCCTGTCCTTATAGAATATCAAAAAATTAGCTGAGCATGGTGGCTTGTGCTTATTATCCTAGCTAGCCAGGAGGCTGAGGTGGG
>NW_016108000.1:291230-305092 GCF_001604975.1 Cebus imitator
GAATTACTGAAACCTTTTTTTTTTTTACTATCAAGAAGGGTTGACTATTTTCTTATTGAAAACATATTTGCCAACTCTGCAGTCATATTCTTTTGTTACAGCCCTCTCATTTAATTTTTTCTTGAATTTGGCTTCTTGTTATAAAGGGTGGCTTTGCATTGACCATTTTCAGGTTTGTGGTTTTCTTTCAGAGGAAAGTAAGGCAGCTTGTTTCTTTTGGGCTTTTTCCCCCCATTTGTTAATTGAAGTGCAATTAATACACAGTGAAATGTAAAGATCTTAACTGTGTATTTTAAGGGAAACTTCAAAAAAATTTGTTCATTGATTCACAAAAGTGCAGAAATCTCAGTGATTTTTTTAAAAAATGAACTAACCCATGTAAACCTGCAGTCAGATCTAAAATAACAGAACATTCTTGGTAACCCAAAAGTCCTTTTTTGAACCTTCCCATCACAATGCCACCAAAGGTTAACCTTTGTTTAGACTTTTAACAGAATAGATAAGTTTTTTGTATAGAAATAGAATTACACTCTCTAGAAATAGTATATGCTCTCTTGTTTTGGCTTCTTTCACTTAACATTAAGTGAAATTCGTTAAGTGAGATTCACCCATGCCATTGTGGTAATAGTATGGTTATAGTTTACTCATTCTCAATGCTATATAATATTCGGGGGCATTAATATACCACATTTATCCATTATGTGTTGATGGATATTAGGGTTGTATTTCTTTCCCCTAATTTGGTCTTGCAGTGTCTCTCTGGAAAGTAGCTATAAACTTAAAGTATTCCCCAACAGGTTCCAGGAGACTTGGTTGTATATGTTTACAATGTGTCTTTCACAGAATACTTCTTTATCCTGGCACAAAGTATGATACCTAATTGTCTGAGGTGTCACCAAGTGTCTTTCTCACCACAAATTATTTTATACTGGCAGATGCTTGTGGCTATTATCAGACCTGTGTCCAGTTTATTCCTGTCAAGGTAGCCACTGTGTAGGAGAGGCTTAACTGGTAGAAAAGTTAAGTCTGAATGTGTCAGCCTGGGGAGATATAAGTGTGTCAGTTGGGTAATGCTACATGGAGGAGACAACAAAACAAAAACAGATGAAATAATATAAACGGTTTATTATTCACAGGTTGATGGGAGAACAGGGATATTGACAGGGGCTGTTGGAAAGACTGTAGGGGCAATGTCCTCAACCAGCAGGTGGAGAGATAATGAGTGGAGGCCTTTCTTGGTTCCAGTATATTACCAAAGCAGGTTATCTATGGATGGGTTGTCATTGGTGGGTTTAGAACAAGCAGGCAAGAGTTATACAGGATCAATGTCTTGATGGGGAGGTTGTCACTGTAGCGTATCTGCACAGTCCATGCAGGGTGGAAGGGATCAGTGGCCTAAGTCAATTAGGTTATATCTATGTGTTCCATAGGGAGGTGGTCACCAGGAAGCAATTGTATAAGATATGTATCTGGGTGGAACACATTAAGGAACTGGGAGGAGGCAGAGAACTGGAAACCATCAAGGGTAACATATGGAGCCTGGCTTGGTGTGAGAAAGTTAAACCTATATTCAGAATGGATACTGAGACAACATAAAATTATAAGAATTCATTATGAGTGTTGCTTCCACTTGGGGTTACTTCAAATGTAACTGCTGTGAACATTCTTGTACCTGCCTTTAGGTGAACATGTGTATTCAATTCTTATGCAGATATATCTAGGATTGAGATTGCTGGGTCAAGGTGTATGCATATATTCAGGTTTCTAAAAAAAATCATTCTTTGGGTAATTTTTTTTACATATTATAAAATCACAGATTTGAAGTGTGCAATTCAGTAATTTTTACCAACTTTAACAAGTGGTATACCAATATGATAAATCTTTCATAGAAAATTTTTATACCCCCAGTAAGATCCCTCAGCTACATTTACAGTTAAATCCTGTCTTATCCCAGCTCCAAGCCACAGTAATCTTTCTGTCTTCACAAATTTGCCTTTTCTGGACATTTCATAAAAATGGAATCATACCCTATGTGGTATCCTCTGTTTACCTTCTTTCACTTAGTATAATTTTCAGAAATCATCCATGATACACCCATACATCAGGAATTCATTCTTTTTTATTGCTAAACACTATTCTACAGCTTGTCTTTCCTTTTATGAGTTACTTAACATTTGGGTTGTTTGTAGTTTTTGACTTGTTTGAATAATGTCATCATGAATACTTTTCTTCAAGTCTTTGTGTGAACATATATTTTTATTTCTCTTGGGCAGGTACCTGGGAGTAAAATTTCTGGCTTGTATTTATGTTTAGCTTTGTGAGAAACTAAAAAATTATTCCAACGTGGCTGCACTGTTTTACATTCCCACCAGTAATGCATGAGGAGAGGGTTCCTGTTTCTCCACATCCTCACCAGCATGCATTATTTTCTTTCTTATATTTATTATAGCTATTTACGAGGGTCTGAAATGATATTGTGTTATGGTTATAATTTGCATTTCCTTTATGACTAATGGTGTTGGACATTTTTTATTTACTCATTAGCCAGTTATATATATCTTCTTTTATGAAATGTCTGTTCATTTTTTGATTGGGCTGTTTATGTTATGTTTTTTCTTTTTCTCTTTTTTTGTTTTTTGAAATGGAGTTTTGCTCTTATTGCTCAGGCTGGAGTGCAGCGCTGCGTTCTCGGCTCCCTATAATCACCGCCTCCCAGGGTTCAAGTGATTCTTTTGCCTCAGCCTCCTGAGTAGCTGGGATCACGGAGCGTGCACCACCAGCCCTGGCTAAGTTTTATATTTTTAGTAGAAACAGGGTTTCACCATGTTGGCCAGACTGGTCTCAAATTCTTGACCTCAAGTGATATGCCCGCCTTGGCCTCCCAAAGTGCTGAGATTACAGGCATGAGCCACTGGGCCCAGCCAATGGTTTCTTTTTAGGTGCAAAAGTCTTGAATTTTGACAAGACATAATTTGTTATTTCTTTCTAGTATTCACTGTACCCTTGGTTTCATATCTAAGGAATCTTTGCCCAACCTACACCTCAAAGATTTTCACTAGTATGTTTTCTTGTAAAAATTTAAATCTTCTAACCCCTTTATTTAGGTGTTTGATGCATTTTGAGTTGTTTGTATATAGCATGCATGGTGGATCTAAATGCATCTTTTTGCAGTTGTTTACATCGTTATATAAAACACACTTCTTGAATAGGCTTCTCTTCGCCAATGAATTGCTTTGGCACCTTTGCTAGAATTCAATTATAAAGGTAGTTTTTGAATTTTATCATACTGATTTATATGTCTTTCCTTATGCCTGATTTACACCATCTTCCAAGCTAATTTTATATAGGCATACTTCACTTTAGTGCACTAAACTTTATTCTGTCATACCTTATTTTATGGCAATTTGCAGATACTGCGTTTTTTAAAAAATATATATTTTATTGCATTTTAGGTTTTGGGGTACATGTGAAGAACATGCAAGGTTGTTGCATAGGTACATACATGGCAATGTCATTCTCAGCAAACTGACACAAGAACAGAAAATCAAACACTGCATGTTCTTACTCATAGGCAGGTGTCGAACAATGAGAACACGTGGACACAGGGAGGGGAGCATCACACACTGGGGTCTGTGTGGGGGGGAAACAGGGGAGGGATACTGGGGGGGAGTTGGGGAGGGATAACATGGGAGAAATGTCAGATATAGGTGATGGGGAGGAAGGCAGCAAACCACAAAAGAGGAAGGAAGGAAAATACTGTGCTTTTAAAAAAATTATTTATATAAATTGAAGCACTATGGTGATGTCCTGAGCCAGTTTCTTGGTGCCATTTGTTCAACAGTGTGTGCCCACATCTTATCTCTATGTCACATTTTTGTAAATCTTGGGATATTTCAAACTTTTTAATTTGTATTATATCTGTTATGGTGATCTGTGATCATCGATCTTTGATGTTGCTATTGTAATTGCTTTAGGGCGCAATGACAAACTTAAAAATGTTGTGCTGTGCTCTGCCAATCAGTAGTTCCTTATCTCGGTGCCTCTCCTGGGGCATCCCTGTTCCCTGAGACACAGCAATTGCACTTATGCCAATGAATAACCATAACCATTGTCTCTTAGTGTCCAAGTGAGAGTCACACATCTCTCACTTTAAATGAAATACTAAAAATTATTAAGCTTAATGAGGAAGGCATGTTGAAAGCTGAGATAGGCCAAAAACTATGCCTCTTGTGCAAAATAGTCAAATTGTAAATGGAAATGAGAAGTCGTTGTAGGAACCGTTTTTTGGTAGAAAATTAAAAGTGCTGCTCCAGTGGAGACACAAATGATAAGAAAGAACAACAGCCTTATAGTTGACATGGGGAAAATTTGAGTGGTCTGGATAGAAGATCACAAAAGTCACAAAATTCCTTTAAACCAAAGCTTAATAAAGAGCAGTGCTCTAACTCTTCAATTCTTTGAAGCTTGAGAGTGGCGGAGAAGCCGCAGAAGAAAAATTTGAAGCTAGCAGAGGTTGGTTCAGGAGGGTTTAAGAAAAGAAGCTGTCTGTATGGTATAAAAGGGCAAAGTGAGCAGCAAGTGCTAATGTAGTAGCATGTTGTCTGTCTAGGAGATGTAGTTAGAAGGTGTAGCTAAGATCGTTGATAAAGGTGTCTATAGTAAAAAACAAATTCTCTATGTAGATGAAACAGCTTTCTATTGGAAGAAGATGCTATGTAGGACTTTCATCGCTAGAGAGGAGGAGAAGCCAATGCCTGGCTTCAAAGGACAGACTGACTCTTGTTAGTGGCTAACACAACTAGTGATGTAAAATTCAAGCCAGTGCTCATTGACTATTCTTCAAATCCTAGGGCACTTAGGAATTATGCTAAAGCCACTCTGCCTGTGCTCTATAAATGGAACAGCAATGTCTGGATGAAAACACATCTGTTCACAGCACAATTTACTGAATATTTTAAGCCCTCTCTTGAAACCTGCTACTCAGAAGATTCCTATCAAAATATTACTGCTCATATACAATGCACCTAAGTCACCCAAGAACTCTGATGGAGATATATAAGGAGATTAATGTTGTTTTCCTGCCTCCTGAAACAACATCCATTCTGTAGCCCATGGATCAAAGAGTAATTTTGCCTTTAATTCTTATTAAGAAATACATTTTGTAAGGCAATAGCTGCCATAGTGATTCCTCTAATGAATATGGGCAGAGTATATTGAAAACCGTCTGGAAAGGGTTCACCATTGCAGATGCCATTAACAACATTCATGACTCATGGGATCATGAACAGTTCAATGAATTCTATTGCACTGTAAGTGCTTTTGGCTAGATTATCTAGCTTTTTGACCTTGGACACATTATTTAATGGTGAGCCTGATCTCCATCTATAAAATGGTAATCATAGTAGTATGCACCTCATAGGGCTGTTGTGAGGATTAGATGACATTTTATATGAAAAATGTCTGCAGTAAACTGTCCATAAATGGAAGGTTTCTTAAAAATGTTGTTGGTATAATCACCATTATGATCTTTATGATTCCATGTTTTAATCTCATTTTATAATTTTATCCTGTGATTTTTTTACCTCAGCATCACCCTTTATAGGATGTAACCACATTTCTTCTCAATACCTATACCATCAGCACTAATCATCAAAGAAATGCAAGTCAAAACCACAATGAGATATACCTCACACCTATTTGAATGGCTGTTATTAAATAGACAGAAGATAAGTGTTTTGAGGGTGTGGAGAAACAGGAAACCTTGTATACAGTTGGTAGGAAGGTAGATTAGTATAGCCACTGTGGAAAATAGTATGAATGTTTCTAAAGAAATTAAAAATAGAATGACCATATGACTCAGTAATCCCTCTTCTGGGTATGTCCCCAAAGGAAATGAAATCAGTACCTCATAATGAGGTCTGCATTCTCATTTTCATTGTACTGTTATTCACATTAGCCAATATATGGAAATAACCAAAGTGTCTGCTGACAAATGAATGGATAAATTGTGGTGGGTATATATACACACACACAGAATGGGTTATCATTCAGCCTTAAAAACGAAAGTGATATACCATTTGAGACAACGTGGATGAACATCATAAAGATATTAGCCCAAAAGAGGAAGAACAATTCTGCGCGATCTCATTTATATGTGGAATCTAAACAACAAAAAAAATTCAGTGGTTTTTGTTTAAATTAGTACAATAGACGATCCAAGATATAGTACTTTAAACTAGTAACATATTTCTAACTGTGCATTTTAAGAACCATTTTTATTTTTTTTCAGCTTGAAACCACAACCTTTAGATATCAAAATGCCCTTTGTAACTCAATTTTTATTCTTTTTTTATGGGAGAGGTGCATGTTTTTCAAGTACATTTATCTGTTAACAAAAATAATTGTAGTTCATTAAAGCCTATTATTTAGGCAAAGTCCTCCTTTGAAAAGATTCAGATTAAAGTACCATCAGGTTTTCAATAATACATGATTGATTATCTTTTTTTTTGAAATGAGAAAAAATGTTTTATTATTTAATAATAAATGAAGTTGTTTCTTCTAGCAAAATGCCTGATAAATACATTTTATTATGTGATCAACTCCTCTGTATTGTAAAATAATAGTTTATGACTTAGGTGAGCCTATTCTTTCACTTGATTAAGTAACATAATTATCTGATTTACAATGTAAGACATATTCAACCTTTTCAGCTTTGAAATTTCGAATGCCGCTGTTTCCATATAATGACATGGGAATTTACATTTTAGGAAGCATAAATTAAAATTATATACCTGTATGTTTTTAAGGCTCTTGGCCAATTTAAGTAGAATAATTTTCATAGAGAGACAATTCTTCCCTCCTACTCTATGTATACTCTAATGTTGTCTACTTCTTTCTTCTGTTTCTACAGTGTTACTTACATTTCTTATGCCATCCAGTGGCTTAGGCTGTTTGCCATTAATGACATGGATATATATTGCTCACTCATACTCTTAAAAAAAACTATTTAGTTTTTAAAATTTTATTACTATTAATTTGTAATGAAATTTGGTTTATATGAAGGATCTTAAGTAACATATATAAGGTATAACCAATAATTTAATTAACCTAAAAGAATTCAGCTTAAAAAACAAAACATTACGAATAGCTTGAAAGCCTCCTGCATACCCGTTCACGTAACTCTCCCAGATCACGTTGCTTTCCTGCTCTCATACAGATAATCAGCATCTGGAATTTAGTATTTAAAAATCTTTTACTTTTGTTTTCATTTTATAGGTTTACTATATGTTTTGGTTTGAACTAAGTGAAATGGCCACTGCTCAACCATTTTTGGTCTATAATTATAGGAATTCTATATGATTCACCTGAGTACACACATACACATGCACACTCCCAAACAGACTGGCCTGTTTTTGAACATTATACAAGTGATGTTACAGTGTAGTATTCCCACTACTTTGTCTTTTTACTCAACATTATCATCTAGAGATTCATTCATGTTGCTGTGCAAAGCTATATTTAACAAATATATGCTGCCATATAGTATTCCATTATATGAATATTTCCCAATTCATAAATTTTCTTGTTTATGGACATTTATTGCTGCTTTCTGGTTTTTGATGTTTTGACTTTTATAAGTAATGCTGCCATACTTCTTTTTTCAAATATCCCAGTAAGTGTCTCTAGGCAGGCATATAAAGTAGTGAAATTAGACCTAGGACATATACACATTCATTTCTGATAAACTGTACTAATTTTCCAAAGTAATTGACCAAAAGTATACTTTTACCATCAGTGTAAAGATTATTCCTTTGTACTATATCTTTATCAGTTTACCGCTTTTTTTTTCATTTTCTGTTTTTTAACATTTGCTCTACTGGTGGATATTATGTGGTATTTAATTGATCTTTGACTTTGCATGGTATCTAATTGAGGTTCTAATTATTAATGAAGTGGAATATTTTTAAACAAATTTATTATCCATTCACCTTTCCTCCATTGTGAATGGCCTGTTCATGTTATATTCTGGTATTTGGGAATCGATTGGGAAGTGTTTTTCCTTTAAATTTTTGGAAGCTTGTGAAGGATTTGTATTAATTATTCTTGAAGTTTTTGGTAGAATTCACCAAATTAATCATTTTTAATTAGTAATTTAATCTCTTTACTCACTGTGGGCCTATTCAGATTTTCTATTTTTTTTTTAGAGTCTGTTTTCTTAGCTTGTATCTTTCTAGGAATTTGTCCATATTATCTAGGTTATCTAATTTGGTGTCATATAGTTGGTATCTCTTTGTGATCTTTTTAATTTCTGTAAGCTTGGTAGTAATGTTCTCTTTTTGTTCTTGATTTTACTAATTTGAGTCCCCTCTTTTTTTTTTTCTTGGTCACTGTAGCCAAAGATTTGTCAATTTTGTTGAATTTTCATATGTTTTTCATATTTCATTAATTATGTTTATTTTTCTATTCTCTATTTCATTAATTTTATTATTTCATTTCTTCTTCTTTCTGTTAGGTTGACTTTGCTATTTTTGCAGAGCTTTAGCACTTCTTTTGTAATATAGGAATTTATAGCTTTAAATTTTCCTCAACACACTGCTTTTAGCTGTATCACAGAAGTATTGGTATATTATGTTTTCATCTCTATTCATCTGAAAATATTTTCTAATTTTTATTGTAATATTCTCTGATGTGTTGGGTTTTTAGGAGTATATTGTTTAATTTTCACATTTGTGAATTTTCAAAATTTGTTTGTTATTGATTTCTAATTTTTTCCATGTGCTCAGAGAACATACTTTGTATTATTCCTGTCCTTTAAAATTATTGATGCTTGTTTTATGACCTGGCTTACGGTGTATTCTGAATATGTTCAACGTGTATTTGAGAAGAATATGTGTTCTGCTCTCTTCATAAGTGGCATGCTCCATAGATAATCTGTTATGTATACTTGGTTTATAGGCCTATTCGTGTTTTCTATTTCCTGTTCATTTTCTGCCAAATTGTTCTATCCATTATTTAAGGTGAGGTATTGAAGTCTGCAATTATTATTATGGAATTATTTATTTTTCCCTTCAATTCTGTCAATTTTGCTTTAATGTACTTTGGTGCTCTGTTGTTAGTTGTATGTGTATTTATAATTTTTATGTCTTCTTGATGGGTTGACCTTTATTATTATTATAAAATATTCCTCTTTGTTTCCACTAATATTTTTTGGTTTGAAGTCCATTTTTTTTTATATTGGCACTGCCACTCCAGCTTTCTTGTGCTTGCCATTTGTATAATATATATCTCCCTTCTTTTACATTTAACATAATTGTACGTTGAAATCTAACATGTGTTTGCTGTAGAAAGCATACAACTGGATCTTTTTTTTTTTAATTTCCAGTCTGCAAATGTCTGCCTTTTGATTAATTTATGTAATTAATCAATATTTAATGTCATTATTGGCGTGGTTGCACTTATGTCTCTCTTTGCCTTCTATATGTATAATCTTTTTTGTTCCTCTGTTCCTTTTAGTGGTTTCTTTTGCATCAAGTGGAGGTTTTTTGTTGTAACATTTTAATCCTTTCATGATATTTTCTTATTTTACTAATTTTCTTAATTGTTGCTCTAGGACTCAACAGTTTATATGAGAACTTACCAGAATTTCTTTCAGATGTTAAATTTTCATGAGTTACAGAAATGCCTTCTCTATTCCCTTGATTCCTATTTCTTCTCCCTTTTTTGGTGCTGTTGTTACACATATGACATGTAAATACCTTATATGAATCCAACGATACATTATTACAATTGTTACTTTTGATAGTTTTTTGTCTTTTATTGAACCTGAGAGAGGAATGGAGAGCAAGTATATAATTTAAAAAACTTGTTTTTAAATCTATTTACTATTTCTAATGTTCTTCATTTATTGGTATCATACCCAACTGTTATCCCTGAGTAATTGTTGACTGATTGCTACACTGACTTTGACAGTTTCCGGGGACATAATCTGCTCCACAGTGATACATTTAATTTTGGACCCCTTTGCAGGAGTAGTCTTTGAGGCCAGTGTTTTATGCTTGCTCCAGCCATAGGTGGGCTCTTCTCAGCTATGTGTTTCTTTGTTTCTCACTTTTAAACTGGCTGGCCTATGACTTAAAGAGCTCTTTAAACTACTAACCTCCTCATAATTGCTTACCACAAAAATCTACACTGTTTTCAGGGACTCCCTTAGGCTCAAACTTCCTTACACTCTGTTTCAAATAAAATCAGTTCCCTTCTAGAGAGCCTTGGACCTGTTTTTTAATGGCCTGCCTCTCTCCCTGTGCACAACATTTGCACTAATGCTTTGGGAGGTGGGGGTGGGGACAGTGGATCTTTCTCTCAGAATGGCATCCATATTCTAAGAAGAGGGCATTGGGTGAAAACAGTAACCCGTAGTCTCCTTGGCTTCCCCCTCCCTGCATGAAACCTCTGCTTTGTGAATGCGGGCGCAAGGCTGATTGGGGCCTAGTATTCTCAGATTGCTTTTCCTAGGGTAGAGCTTCTGACTGGACACTGAATTGAGTAAAGGAGTTCCAGACCTCTATAAAATGTTTACCTCCACAGAACTTTTGCAGCCTAGGGCTGAGGGTAGGGTGAAAAATTCCAATAATGTGCTAGAAGGAAAGTGCAATCCGGCAATTTTTGGCTGCCCCAGGCATAAGCAAAACCTGGGGAAGTGGGCAGGAGCAGGTTGTGGCTCAGATGCCAGACTCTTGCTGTTCTTACTGAGATTTCATAGATGTTACTAAAAATGTTTCTCCGTTTGCTGTATACCATCAGAATAGTTCCTAGAGACTCGAAATGGTTATTTTTCAAACAAATAATTTTCCCCAATTATTGTTGTTTTGCTGGGAGTTCCTCATGTTGCCATTGCATAGGTATCTCTTCTAAAGTGGAGAAACATTTGAAATACAAAAAGTATGCTATAGTAACAATCTAACCAAACTTTCCAAACAAGAGCAGGGTTTTCCCCCAACATCTGTGTTTGATACACGATTGCTTACATTTTCTTTATACTCTTGTATGTGTCACTGCCCTGCAGCCACAGTACCTACCTGTTTTTGAAAACATATCCAGCCTGTACCTGCTTCAGGCCTTTGTACTGGCTAGTTTCTCTTTCTACACTGCTTTTGCACAAGGCTCTTTCTCCATTTTCTTCAGATCTCAACATAAACTTCACCTTATTACAGAAACTTTCCCATACCACTGTATAGAAAATAGCATTTCTTTATTTGGTACTTGCTATACTATAACCTCTGTTATTCCATCTGTTTTACCATTGCTTTGAAACCTACTGTAGAGAAACCAAAACTCTTTCTCTGCATAGTCTTCACATTTTGTAACCTGCTTATCAGATTGGGTTTTCTAGTAAGATATCGGAAGCACAGACTACACAGGGGAGAATATGTCCAACATGTGGTGGTGGGCAGTCTGTATCTGAATCATCTGGAATGTTTGTTAAACATCCTGAGATCTGAGAATCAAAATCTTTGAAGAGGTAGTGTAATAGTCTGTTTTTACACTGCTATAAAGATGCTATCCGAAACTGGGTAATTTATAAAGAAAAAAGGTTTAATTGACTCACAGAGCCACATGGTTCAGGTGGCCTCAGGAAATTTGCAATCATGGCGGAAGGCGAAGGGGAAGCAAGGACCTTCTTCACTTGACAGCAGGAGAACAGCATGGGGGAACCGCCCCCATGATGCAATCACCTCCCACTAACTCTGTCTCTAGACATGTGAGGATTACGGGCATTACAATTCAAGATGAGATTTGGGTGGGGACACAAAGCCTCACCATATCAGGTAGCCTGAGCATATAGGTTACTGTTATGTCCATTGAAGTCTGAGAGCCACTGATTTAAATTTTTCTTTTTCCTTTTTTTTGTGCCAAAACTATAGATGAGAGAACCCCTGATTTATGTAGTGATCTGTGCCTTTGTGTTCTCTAATATGCAACTTCAGAACAGTTTTTAAATTCATTCTCATTCTTCTTTAACTTGTTCATTATATTTGCTTTTCGTGGGATGGGTAGAATTTTGCAGTTTCACTTGCAACTGTTTTTTACTCTCTACTTGATCTTGCTCGTCTAATAAAAACTGTGCTTTTGCAACCTGTAGCATGCTTTTGGTTGCCCGACTCTACCCCCAGTTTCTACACGGCTTAACTTGGTAGGCATGGACTTCACCTTTCATAGACTTAAAAAAATCTGTACTACTCCGTTTGCGTGTGTGTGTGGCGTGTGTACTATTGTTCCTGTTAATGTTCTTCTATGCTTTAGTCCTTTTTAGAAATCCATAAAACTGTAGGAATAACAGTATTACAATTTTAAGTACGTGTAACCTCTGACCTTTCACAGAAAATATGAAATCCATAGAAATATTGACCTGACCATTTCTAAATTGCTATAGCTTCTGACCTTTCCCAACAATTTGAAAAGCTGTGGGAATTTACATTGCCTTTGTAAAGGAAGGACTGAGAACTGTGACTTCAAAATAAGAATGATAGTAGACCAGTTTTAAAATGCACTATCTAAAAAGCTAGGCTTCACGTTTAAGATCCTGGTATTTGAATTCTGTATCAAACATTAAATATCAGAGAATTATTCTGAGAGAGGAGGAAGAATTGATATAATTTTAACGGGCAAAATTTATTAATAAATTTGCTTATCAGTTCTCACAAAGTATGAGCTTTCCTTAGGCGATATATTTATTTGGATTCTGCTGTTTTTTTGGTGGCAACACCATGCCTGAATAGATGAAAGGGGGCTCTGGAATCTAGACACTTGCCTTAAACCCTTGTCCCTGCCATCTTCCAGTTATGCTGCTAGTCTAATTGGCTCTCTTGTCTAAGCCTCTCTTTTTCCACAGGTGAAAGGGGGGAAAAATAGTGCCAATGTCATAGAGTTATAGTGAGGAACATCTGAAATAATTCACAGAAAGCACTTAGCACAATGGCATATGGTAAGCTCTCTGCAAATATTACCTGCTATTATTTTCATGATTGTTAATAAAATTGCTGCCAATGTTGTTCTTTGTCTACAGCAGCGTTTCTTAATCCTTTTAGACATAAGGTCCTTCTCTTATAACAAATATTTGGTAACTCCTCCTTTGATATTATGAAATAAAAATCAAAGACATATAACCTACATACATATAATTTTGAAAAACATTAATATCCTTTAATGGTAATAGAAGCAAAATAGTCCAGGGCTACAGTGTATGGCCACTATATCACAGATCCCCAAGACCTCTCTCAGGTTCATAAATTTACCAGAAGGACTTACGGGGTCTCAGCATATACTTGTATTAGTGGCTGAGGGTTATTATAATAGCATATGTGAGAACACATAGCCGAATCATAAGGGAAAAAGACACAGGTGGCATGTAGAGGAATCCTTGTGCAAACTTCCTATGCTCGCTACCTTCCACAAGGGGTCACACAGAGCACATTCTTACTTCAGTAACAAAAAGAAAGCAATACCTGCAATGTTTTTGTCTAGGGAAGCCCATTAGACACTCAGTGTTCAGGGTTTTCACTGGGGGCTGGTCACACTCTCTGCCTCATACTTACCACAATTACAGATAAAAGAAAGTATTCAGTCATATTGTTTGAAGTGCTTGAGAGGGTATCTGGTGGTCTAACTGCTCCTTCTACAGAATTTCGTCATTTCTCCTATTTTCAGCTCTACCAAACCCTACCTACTTACATAAGTAATCCTAATGGGTGTCGCTTTCTGAGGTTTGGTGTCAGAAGACAGCTTGTTTACTATTGATGTCAAAATATTTAAGTTGGTTTGAGATTTTTCTAGAACAACAAGCTATTAATAATTTGTCCTTCCTT
>NW_016108000.1:306062-310878 GCF_001604975.1 Cebus imitator
AAAAAACACGATAAGGTTCTGAGGACACTGAAGAAAGAGTCTGAGATGTGGAGCATTTATTGAGAGATGAGCCTTTGGCCTCCTCATTGTAACAGGAGGTTAAGTGGAGAGATTTTAGTAAACACAAGAAGCTTTGTTAATTTGGGAAGGAAAAGAGAAGGAAGTGTTTGTATGGTAGCTTCTGCCTTCTCTATGAAGTTTATGGTAAGGCTACTTGCTAAGAGGGATGATATGGTTTGGATATTTGTTCTCACCTAAATGTCATGCTGAATTGTAATCTACAGTGTTGGAGGTGGGTCCTGGTGGAAGGTGATTGGATTGTGGGGGTGGTTTCTCATGAATGGGTTAGCATCATCCACTCAGTGCTATTCTTGTGATAGTGAGTAAGTCCTCACAAGATCTGATTGTTTTTAAAGTGTGTAGCACTTCTTGACCCCACCCCTGTTTCTCCTGCTCTGGCCATGTAGACATGCCTACTTCTCCTTCTCCTTCCACCATGACTGTAAGTTTCCTGAGGCCTCTCCAGAAGCAGATGCTGCCATGCTTCTTGTACAGCCTGTGGAACCCTAAGCCAATTAAACCTCTTTTCTTTATAAATGACCCAGTCTCAAATAGTTCTTTATAGCAGTTCAAGAACAGACTAATACAAGGGAGTAAAGATGTGAGGAATTTCAGGTTTTAGGAGATTGGAGGAAGTTTGAAATAACTGTTTCAAGGGAGGGAAGGAGTAAATTGACCTGAGAACACAAACTTGCTAAAAGTTGTTAAATGCCCAGGGGAGATTGCTGATTGTGAGTATTTGGTGACACCAGTCTTACCCGTTGTGTGACTTTTTTAGCAGCATCTAGCTGCCCCTGTGCAGGACTCGTCAATGTTGGGTTCACCTCATCCCGGAATGGAATAAAAACTGCTCATAGAATCATAACAGGTTCAATGTTACGGTCTATGAAGTTTAGGTTCTTTCCTTGCTCAGCATCATTTTATTTTCATGATAGTTTGTGGGAGGATGGGTCTCAATGTAGCATCATTTTATTTTCATGATAGTTTGTGGGAGGATGGGTCTCAATGTCTTTCAGCCTCAGTTGACTTATACCTACTAAGACTGGAAAGGCATGCTTGCTAGCCAGCTGATCTCTTGAATAGGCAATGGCATACTATTATTTGCTGCCTGTTTTTATAAAAGTTTTACTGAAACATAGCCACACCCATTCTTTTACTTGTTGTCTATGGACACTTTCCCCCCAACAATGGTAGAGGCTAATAATTGTGATAAAAACTGTATGGCAGGCAAAATCTAAAGTGTATATGTCACCCTATACAGAAAAAGTTTGCCAACCTCTGGCCTCTAGGCAGTTCCTGAAGCCACTGCTACACCGTGTGCTATTTACTGACATTTTTTTTCCCTTAGGTGGTGTCATAGTCCTGCATTTTTGGCTACTTAATCTAGTTCCTTACTTAAATATGTACTTTCATTTGCTTTCTATTCTTCCACTAAATAAATTATACATACACAAAGAGAGATAGAGAGACATGTATATTTTAGTGTAAGTTCTACCAATGTGAATTCACAAATAAGAACTGTTATAATAATAATGGACATCGAATTCTAGTTTCACACTCTTTTTTTAAATCATAAAACTCTATTTACTGACAAATATGTAGCTACTCTTCCATAGAGATTTTTCTGAGTTACTTAATTTCTTCTGGTCTTGCCTCTTTGGGAGGTAATTTAGATGAAATGGCTTTTAAAAGTTACAGTTTCACAGCTGTTCCTTCAAAGTCCTAGAATCTTTTTACTTTCCCGACTCTGCTTGCTTAATTATATTTGCTAATCCATTGCATTAGTCAACACTTGGCAAATCTAAGTGTACTCATCAATCTATTACCTTTTCATCCACTTTAGTCTTGAGTAAACAATGCCAGTTCATGTTCTCAGATACTCAGATGTAGGTTTAACTGTTAATATCTTCTTCATGATTGCAAAACCTTTTGCTGTTGAATTTTAATATTAAAATAATGATAGGTCAGATTTGTGCTCATAACTTATTATTATGTTCCAGTTTTTCCCACTCAACCGTACATTATGTACCCTTCTTCAAGATAACTGTACAGACTGATTCTTACAAATTTCAGTGTGGCATTCTTTTTTTAATTGAAATGGAATTCACATATGAACTATTTTCAAGTAAAAGTTCAATGGCACTTCATATCTTAGAGTGTTGTACAGCTACCACCTCTATCTGATGCTAAAACTTTTCCCTCAACCTAAAAAGAAACTCCATTTCTGTTAAGCATTTGCTCCCCATTCCTGTTTTTTTCCCAGTCTGGTAACCACTAGTCTTATTTCTCTTTTTGTAAATTTTCCTATTCTGGATCTCCCACTCATATCTAGATGGTTCTATATACGTGGAATTATGTAATATGTGATACTTTATGTTAGGCTTCTTTCACTGAGGATAATGTTTATGAGTTTTATCCATATTGTAGCATGTTCAGTTTTTCATGCTTTGTCATAGTTAATAATATTCCATTGTTTGTATATACCATGTTTTCTTTATCCATTCATCCATGGATGAATATTTGACCTGTTTTTACTTTGTAGTTCTTGTGAATAGTGCTGCTATGGACATGCATGTCAATGTACTTGTTTGAGTCTCTGTTTTCAATTTTTTTGGTTTATAACTTGGAGTAGAATTACAGTATCATATGGCAATTTCATATTTAAGTTTTTGAGGAGCCATGAAACTGTTTTTCATTGCAGCTGAACCATTTTACATTCCCAACAGCAATGTATGTGGATCCCAGTTTTTCCATATCCTCACCAGCACTTCTAATTTTCTAGTGTTTTGATTATAGCCATCCTTGTATGTGTAAAGCAGTATCTATTTGTGGTTTTGATTAGCATTTCCCTGCAGATTAATGTCAAGCGTCTTTTCATGTGCTTTTAGCCATTTGTGTATCTTCTTTGCTGATGTGTTCTTGTTCATCTACTTATTTTTCCTTCACAACTGAAGAAGACAGGGTATATATAAAATGATACTAGTTATGAGAAAAATCATAGTCATGGAAAATTTTGAGACTTTAGATCAGCAGCTTCATATCTATCATGGAGGTTAATTTAATGCTTGTTAGCTAAAATTTGGTAAAAGCTCTCACAAATTGGTTTGCTTCAGATTCATCAGAGCCTTCCATTCAAAGATGTCATAATTGTTATTTTCAGTTTTTGCAAGGGATTTGGAAAGGTCAGTGTATGTGGTGATTTTTCATTTGGCTGGTTGAATTATGAAAGTTATGGGAGCAAGGGGTCGTTGGAATGAGTCTTGCAGAGTCCTTAAAATACATATCTCAGGTATGGCTTTGTTACTCTTCATAATGACATTTCTGAATTTGGGAATTCTGACAAGGTATCTGCCGGGCCAAATTATGGCTTTCACGGGCAATAGGTACTTTTGTTTTGTGGGGCATAAAAAATTGAGCTAAATAAAATATATTATAATATCTTTCAAAAATACTAAAAATTTCCATGAAAATATTAAAAATTCTATTTTATGTCTATATTGCTATAGAGATGAATATTTTACAGGGTGCCTTGTGTTCATATTTTCTTCTGATTTTAAAAGAAATTAAAACATTACAGAGCCTCTGACAGTATCCTGGGCCCAAGGCATTATGCTTACTTTGTGTAGTGGGATGTGGGCCCTGAATATCTGAACATGTCTGTCATGATTTTGTTTAGCCCTTTGTTATTGTTATTGTCATTGATATGTGAATTCTTGACAGTTACAATGATTACTTCCCAATAATAATGTGCTCTTTAAGGCTACTTTGAAATGTCCAGTTCATATAACTCACATCATAATAAGCTTGCCCATTTTCCTCATTTTCATTATGGGCTTAACATCTCAGCTTGTTCAATTTTATTTTCATTTTCCTCCTCATATTCTGCTTGTTACCATTTGAGCTCTCAGCTGCTGGAAAGCCCTTCTCAGAGCAGGTCTTTGGGGATAACAGGTTTCACTAAATCGGTTTCAAAAGGTGAAGTTAGTATCCATTCGGTATCCACCGTCAGCCCTGAGGAGACATGATAACATAGGTAGGCTGGAAAATAAAAATTCCAGTTTCATAAAGAGTATTCTGTACAGTGTTGACATAAACAACCCTGATACTAGCAAGGAGAAGAGACTAGCTTTGGGATAGTATATAAGTTTATTGCTAACTCTTCTTTTTTGATGGTGTTATCATATTGTCATATCTCTTTAACATCCTTTGTGGATTTTTTTCTTGTTCCATTCTCACTTTTCCTAATCTCATTGCCTATCATCATCTTCCTTCCATCACTGGCATTTTTGATTAATGATCTGCATTCTCCTTTCCCATAACCCAGTCCTTGTGTCTTCTAGCAATGTCATTTAAACTCTCACTTCCCCATTCAAGCCACAGTCCATAGCACTAAGCCTTTCTTCTTCCTTTGTCAGAACTGGAGATAACAGATCTCTCAGGAAATCTTCATTTCCCTTACTGAAAGGTGGTGCTCAAGTCAAAAACATAGGAGCTTACATAGCAAATTCTTTAGAGATCCTTGATTACAGGAAAGCAGTCCACAGGTTATGTTAAACAATTGATTTTTTATCTGTAGAGCATATATTCTGCCCAAAGAGGGCAGCCATGTCTCAGTTTTCACAGACTAGCCTTAGTAGCATGTGGGCTTTATGCTGCCAGAGCTTCTGATTTTTCAAGGAACTTTTGGAATCCAGATATTTGTATGAAAACTAAGTTTTCAATGTTAGCAGTTAATTCTGATTTTAAAATACAATGT
>NW_016108000.1:311114-321974 GCF_001604975.1 Cebus imitator
TTTTTTTCTGTAAAGGGTCAGATAGTAAATAGTTTAGACTTTGAGGTCCATATGGTCTCTGCTTCAAGTACTCAGTTCTGCAGTTATAATATGGAAGCAGCCATAGACAATAAGCTAATGAAAATGGTGTGTTCCAGTAATATTTACAAAAACCGGTAAAAGCGTATTTTGGCCCAGTTGTGGTAAATTTGCCAATCCCTGAACTAAAATAAGATATATCAAACATGTATAAGTATCAGAAACATAATTTGACTAAACAAAGTAAGCTGTAGAAGGATTCATACATTTTATTACCATTTGGATTAAATGTAAAGACATGCCAAACAATGTGTTTATGGGTATATGCATGTATTTGAATGATAAAGATTGAATTTATGATAGTGGTTATCTCTGGAGAGGGAAAGATGTGGGCCAGGAGAGGGCCCACTTGATTACAATATTTAATTTCTTTATAAAAAGGATCTGATGGAAATATGACATTAGATTAAGATATTAGTACATGGGTGTTTGCTTCCTCCCACCTTTTTGTCTTTATATTTCAAATATTTTACAGATAAAAAACATTAGTACGCAAGCCAATCAAAACATGTCTGCACACTTAATTTGACCCAGATGCCATCATTTTGAACAACCTCTGCTGTTCATGCATGCAAGCATTCTAATGATATCAGCTTTGTAGGGAAGGATGAGTATGTCAACAATTTGGAATCTACTACCCTTATATTTGGAAGTTTTCAATGCAATAACAGTTTGTGATAGGTGATATGAATGTTAACCAACATGTAAGCTGGTTTCCATCAACCTATATTATTTCTTTATTTCTGTTTACAAAATCATGCATAACTTCTTGACAATGTACATATATTATAATTACTTTTTTATGACCTTGTTATCTAGCATTTCTCATAGTATCTTTCTGTTCCCTCTGAGGCTTCTTGGAGTTTTATACAGTTTCAGCTTGTTCTTATTAGATCTAATTATTTCATAATCCAATTTGCCACCTCTGCTCATCATGGAAGACTTTCCTCAATACTGTCCTAGAAAACCTGCAAAGCATTGTCCATTTCTAATAATATGATATTCAACAATTATTGTTTTTCCTGTGCCAAAATCAAGGATGGCATACTTTTCTGTTGACCCCAAACTCATTTAGTTACGAGTCATGAAATGATCCATATATTGAGCTCCATGAAGGGCAGAGGTTTTGTTTTGTTTACTTCTGTATCCTTAGCACCTTGAAACAGGGCTTGGCACAGAATAGCTACTCAATAAACTTGTGGTAATAAATGAATGAATGCCATTATTCTTTTCAGAGGATATAATTTTACATGGTTTCTGGTGAGATGTGGTGTTATTCCAAAGGCAGCTTTAGATACTGCAGTGGCAGAGGGAAACTTTTAAAAATCTGAGTTTATGATTTATTAACTTGAAGTTTCACCCTGTGTTCCCTAAGTTTTTACTTCTTACATTAATGTAATTTGATTTCTGAGTTCTCAGTGTTTTCTTTTTACTTCTTTTCATAAATGTTAATGTCTGAATTCCAACTATGTTCCTTTTTCTCACTGAAACTTGTTTGAGTGACTATGCAAACCTTCTTTATACTTCTTATTATCAATGTTATTGTCATTTCAGTGTTGTTTTTAGTCCTTCACGTTCTATCACTGCTACCTTTTGTGGTACAACCTGGCCTAGTCAGTTGAGTTACCAAAAGATTAAAAAGAAAATTGTGGCCGGGAATAGTGGCTGATGCCTATAATCCCAGCACTTGGGAGGCTAAGGCGAGATCGCTTGAGCCCAGCAGTTTGAGACCAGACTGGGGAACACGCAAAACCCATTCTCTACCAAAACAAACAAACCCAAAAGACAAAAATTAACCAGGTGTGGTGGCGTTCTCTTGTACTTGGGAGGCTCCCAGCTCCTTGGGGAGGCTGAGGTGGGAGGATTAACCAGGAGGTCAAAGTGGCAGTGAGCTGTGATCATGCCACTGCTCTCAAGCCTGGGTGACAAAACAAGACTCCATTTCAAAAAAAAGAAATAAAAAGAAAGTTGTATTTCTTCCTGAACAAGTCCTGAAATGCCTTTCCCAAATGCATCAAGGGTCTTTAAGATCACCTCCAGGTTTGGTAATTTGTTAAAATAACTCACAAGATGTGAGTCACAAGATATATTGTTACTCATGGCTGTGATTTATTATGATCAAAAGGTACAAAGCAACATTAGCAATGGTAAAAGCCACATAGAGTGATGTTCAAAGGAAATCAGACACAGGGTCCCAGGAATCCTTCAGTGGAGTCACTTGGGATGTACAAAATTCCTCCAGTATTGCTTGTAACAGCACATATGAAGCGTTGTCTACCAGGGGATATTATTAAATTATTAATTGGCAAAGGTTTATTGGGGGCTAGTTATGAAGGCGACCTCTGTCAAGCACATGCGAAAATGCTAGACCCCCAGAAGTAATGCAGGTATTCAGCGTAAACCACATTGTACAAGCAGTCTAGGCATAGTGAGTCATGTTATCAGTTCTAGTAGTCACTGTCTCCTCAGCCCCATCCCTCAGCTGTGGATGGGCCTTTGTCATCTTCAAGGTACCAGTTTCCCGAAGAAATCTGATTTTATTTTGTTGTCTCTTGGTGTCAAAAACATAAAACCATTTTTCCTCTCCTAGACAACTTCAACTCTAATGCCTTCATTAGCAAACGTAGCTTCAAACTTCTAGGGAGCTTCTCTCTGTAACTAATTGGAAAATCTCTCTTTTCTGACCTCCTTACCCTGTATGGAGGCTGTTGGTTTTGTATTTAGTAGATAATTAAACAACAACATGTTTTTTAAAACGTTTGTACTGAGGCCTGACATTGGGTAGTTTCTCCCTGCAGTCAGGTTACCTGTCAGAGACAGCGCATGACTCCAAAGAGCATTAATGCATGTTTTTGTTATCTGAAGTACCTTTGGGGCTTCCAGAATCCTCCTGAAGAGCCCATGTTTCTTTAGTAAAAGAGGTTTTCAAGTGTGAATCCAGGACAAAGGAAGTCAAATGAAAACCTTGTTCTCTGGGAGTCTTAACATAAAAGATAAGAGGCCACTAATCATGAACTCAAATTTGTAGAAACTGAGCAATTTCAATCAGACTTGACAAAAAGATCCTTGCAAGAGAATATATACCAGTAGTAGTATCTAACTCTCATCCAGGTTTTTTAAGCTATGTAATTTCCATTTGACCACTTATTATTTATAGATTGAATTTGATCATAGATTTTCATTAAATAAAATAAAGCATAGCCACAATTCTAGTGCTGTCCATAACCTATCCTAGGAAACCTTTCACACACACCATGTCTGAGATATTCTCAATATTGTCACAAATAATCTCTAATCACCTGTGTCAACATCCTGCAGGTTAAGTCAAACAAAAGCCGAGAATAGGGAAATGTATAAAATAATAGATGTTATTTGAGGAGTCCTATTTAGAGTGATTTCCAGATCCATATTTTTCACATAATTTTATTCCTCAATAACTGGTACTTTGTCACAAATTATCAAGCAGACATTTGATGTTATCTGAAGATTTTATTTCATAAGCTCCCACATTAATGATGCTGTTTACTAATAGAATATCTGTCCTTTACCAACATAATACCAGCTGTGAGAAAGGTCTTATTCCTTTTAATTAGTAAGTGCATATTTGTCCCTATCTCACTATATTGTAATATTTTATTTTTAGTCTGCCTCCTATACTCCACCGTGTATGTTCTTTAAGACTTTGAATTATTCTTTGTCTTTTACATTTATATAACACCTATGTGAGCATGCTCTTACAAGAATTTCCCAGGGTCATATGGACTGGAATATTATTGCTTGTGTCCTTTGTTAATTCCATCTAAAACATGGACTAGGCACTGTTAGGTTTCAGTTATCTGAGTAGATGTTTAATCAACATTTGAGAAACTATGTGGGAAAATTAAGGGCAAGTGATGATGGTGGGACTTGAAGCCTGTTTTCCAGGGGCCCCAGTTGTGAATATCATTTGCAGGACTGTCCAGACACAGGGACAACTCCCTGTCATTTGTGACTCTTCCCATCTTGGCTCTTGTCTCTCTGGTTTCTTTCTTTTTTGTTGTTGTTGTTTTTTTTTTTTTTAAATCAGCATCACCATCGTTTCTGCTATTAAACTGTCACCATCTTATATCTTCTCTCCCTCTTTTGGCTTTTACTTTCCTGGACAGAGTGTACTTCTGGTTTCTTTTGGGGCATCCAGTCTCTGAACTTTTTCTCTCTCTCTCTCTTTCACTTTCTCGCTTTTGAAATATAATTTATACTTTATTAAAATCAAACAATCCTTGCAACCCTAAAAATTGTATTTTTATGGCATCATATAACTTCATTGTTCTTTACCAAACTTAAAGAAGATTTAAAAAGATTTTTACTATATCATAAATATCCTGTGATTTATGAAACTTCTTAAAATAACTTAAAGTTTATATCTTGTGGCCAAGGTACAATAGACCTAGTGGGGAAGAGCCTGCCCAAGTGAACATAAACATCACATTTCACTGATTGTAAGGCACACTTTTCCACATTTTGACATCTCTTAAATTGGGATTCATTTTATGCTTCATGGTATAATTGGTGAATTTTTTCCTTAATATTACAAATGATAATGATGGGACTTATAATTAAAGGCATCTTAGATTTGAAGTAGCCAAGGCTTAAGAAAGTTTACAAAGTCTGACTGGTAACCTTCACACACGGAAGCTTTGTTTGCATGTAGTCCTTCTCTTCTACACTGCCTTTGAGATGAGATTTGTTCCCTTGACCTTGACCCCCTTTGTGGGCAGAAACTGGAATGGCTCATTTCACCCAGACTGCAGTCCATGGATGGCTAAGTGTTAACAGCTCAGTAATAGGTAAGGGTGACAGGATCCTGCAACTGCCCTTTCTGACACCGAAGTTCTTGTTTGGTGTCCAGGAAGAATCAGGTCATACAAACTATTTGAAGGGTAGTGTATGCAGAGGATTTATTGGGCGACAGAAGTGACTTTTAGCGGGATGGGGAATTGGAAAGGGGATGGTGCAAGAAGAAGGTAATCTTCCCTGAAGCCTCACTGTCTGAAGTTAGCTGCATCTATCCACAGTCTTTGATGCCCAGCCGCATGTATCCCTGAGGCTCAGCAGCTTGCATCCCCAACTGCTTGCATCAGCCGCTTGTATTGCTTTTTTTTTTTTCCTGCCAGCTGATCTGGTTCTCATGGGCACAGGATAGGGGGCGGGGTAGGCCAAAAAGGCAATTATTTGGATGGAAAAATGGGGTCAGCTGTTTTCACTTATGGCTAAGGTTCCAGGCTTGAGGGTGAGGTTTAGCCAGGAGCCCAACCCTTCAGGGTCAGCTGTTTTCACTTATGGCTGAGGTTCCAGGCTTGAGGGTGGGGTTTAGCTGGAAGCCCAGCAGTTTCGTATCACCCTCACCAGGTTGCTTCATGCTGGCCTGCAAGTGGTTCTGGCTATGCTGGCCTCTCTTGAGTCTTTCAGTTAAAACTTTATTGGATATTTACTGTGTGCTAAGAAATGTGGTAAGTGCTAGAGAGAAAGATGAGGAAAATCATACATGGTCTTTGCTTTTCTGATTATAGACTCTTCTAAAATAGTGTTAACCATTAGCATTATAAAATGGCCCAATCATAGGCCAGATCATTCTGTTCCTGTGGTGTCAAGATTTCTTAATCTTTCTATCTTACATAAGGAAGGAGCCATTCTGGGTGATCATTTAGGACTCTGTATCCAGTAACGCTGTATGGGTATAGTAACAGTTTGGGTTGACTACTTGAAGGTGGTTTACCTCCTCCATGCCTTCATCATTTACTTCTCAGATGTTTTCTTCATACTGTCTGGATCCAATATGTTGCATCTGTTTTTGTCAAACTTCCCAACGAATTATATATAGTAAGTCTAAATGGAGCTGCCATAGGGTTTAGTTTCCCTCTTTACTCAGTGATTATTTGATACAGCTCCAGGGAATATTCCACTGGGAATGTGTGTCAGCTGGCACTTGCTCAAGCCTACAGTGAAACAGTTGTTTCATTTCTTATGTTCAATTATTCTTTTTTTCCCCCATTTATTTATTTTATTGCATTTTAGGTTTTGGGGTACATGTGAAGAACATGCAAAATTGTTGCATAGGTACACACGTGGCAGTGTGATTTGCTGCCTTCCTCCCCATCACCTACATCTGGCACTTCTCCCCTTGCTATCTCTCCCCAGCTCCCCACCCCGCACCGTCCATCCCCTATTTCCCCCCACCTGACCCCAGTGTGTAGTGCTCCCCTCCCTGTGTCCATGTGTTCTCATTGTTCAACACCAACCTATGAGTGAGAACATGCGGTGTTGGATCTTCTGCGGAGACAACAGATGCTGGAGAGGATGTGGAGAAATAGGAACACTTTTGCACTGTTGGTGGGAGTGTAAATTAGTTCAACCGTTGTGGAAGACAGTGTGGCGATTCCTCAAGGACCTAGAAATAGAAATTCCATTTGACCCAGCAATCCCATCACTGGGTATATATCCAAAGGATTACAAATTGTTCTATAAGGACACGTGCACACGAATGTTCATTGCAGCACTGTTTACAATAGCAAAGACCTGGAACCAACCCAAATACCCATCGATGATAGACTGGATAGGGAAAATGTGGCACATATACACCATGGAATATTATGCAGCCATCAAAAACGATGAGTTTGTGTCCTTTGTAGGGACATGGATGAACCTGAAAACCATCATTCTCAGCAAACTGACAGAAGAGCAGATGCTCAATTATTCTTAAGAGATTGGTGTCTGGGTTCGAGATTTCTTAGTCCCCAACTCCCCAATGGACTGCAGGCAGCCAACATGCACTCTCTTGGTAGGACCTTGCCGGCAGTGAAGTTTGCATTTGTTTAGTAAATTTAATTAATTTTGTATTGGTTATAAATGTACTTGACACAAAATTTAAAAATTACAAAAGGTAAACAGTAAAAAAAAAGTCTACTTTTGACCCCTGGCTCCCAGCCACCCCATTGCCATCCCAGGAAGCAACTATAGTTACCAGTTTCTCTAACTCTAGTATTTTTTTTTAAATAGCTTTTTATTATGTACAATCTAAAATGCATATGGAAGAGGACAATATGAAGTGCCTCTAGTCCGTCATCTTGCTCCAACAATTATCAAAAAATAACCAATCTTGTGTTAGCTCCACTCCCATCCACTTTCTTGGATTACTTTGAAGTGGGTTTCAGATGTCATATCTAAAAGATAATGCCTCTTTAAAAAAAAATATGGCCATAATACCATTTTCACACTAAAAAGCAAAAATAATTCCTTAATATCATTACATTTAAAATTTTTCAGTGATTTATTTTGTTTTGTTTTACAGTTTGATTGTTTGAATCAGGATCCAAATAAGGTCCACACATTGCATTTTGTTAAGTCTTGAACCTCTTAATCTATAGCTCCCCTCACTTTTGTTTTTCTTTTCATTTATTTGGGGGAATAACTGGGTTGTTTATTCCGTAGAATTTCCCTACATTCTCCTGATTCTGTTACCAAATATAGTCTGGTGACTATTTTCCCTATACATTGGTATTTTGATCTAGAGGCTTAATCAGTTGTAGGTTTAACTTTTTGGCAAAAATACTTTAGAGGTGGTATTCAGTTTTAATTTTACAGATAAGCCAGGTAAGTTCCTGGTTACTTTTCATTTGTTTGTTTTGTTTTGTTTACAACATAGTTTTTAAGTACATGGGCTCTGTAGTCAGACTATCAGGGTTTGTATACCAGCTCCACAACTTAGTAGCTGTATGACCTTGGGAAAGTCATTTCAAGCTCAATGCATTTCTCCTTATTTGTAGATTGTGGATCATAGTAGCATGTAATTAATAGTACTGTTGTGAGGAATAACCAAATTCAATGTATGTAGAGCATTTTGAACAGTGTCTGTCTTTGAATAGGTATTTGGTGCACATTAATTATTATGGTACTATATTTTTATTTCTCCATTGTCTTGTATGGTATAGCCAGGGCTGCCATATTGTTCTACTCCAGGGATCACTGTTTATCTTGTAGGCTTTTGAATGTTGCTTGTTATGGTGCTGTACAACGAGTAGTCTGTGTGGCCATATGTAGCAGCCCATATATTCATACAATATATCAACTTGTATTATTCAGCTCTTTTATGTTTTTCATAGCACTATGATTTTATGAACAGGATTTAGTGTCCATCACGATTTCTTGTTAGCAGACTCATGTATCACATTGGCTTTTTGTTTCTGTACCCCTCTTCCTTGAAAGGTACATGTGTATGTGCCCATAGATACACATCACATGCATTTTCAAAGTCAAAGCTAAATAATATTCCTCTTACAACCTCTCTTCCAACTGAGTGATGTGAAGATCATGTCATTTATACTGGTGTCCTCTTAAAACATCTATGGAGAGTTGAGGCTATCAGCCAGATACCAACAAAGAGGCAGTGAATCAATCAGCAGCATGCCTGGGGGGCTGTGTAGACATGCTCACCAATCTCATGTTTTTATACGATCTGTCCTTGGGATCTGGCCAAGGGTCTTGGTATTTTAATCAATATGAAATAGATACTTTCAAAATTAGGACCCCATGTGGTGGCCCATGATAAGCTGGACATCATTTTTGTCAAGTTTAATAGTTTCTCTGTGAAAAACATAGTTTTTTTTTGTGTGTATGTCTCCTCCTTAGCTCTGGCATAGAAGGCATTTATGGAAAAGTATACCTTTCTATACTGCACTTGAGAGGTGGTAAGCCTGTGCACAGGGAAGAACAGATTAGGCTATTAATAAAATGTTACTCATATCCTATCTAATTGAATAAAGATGTCAATATAACTTGTACAGATGTGACACCAGGGAATTAAAGAGTACAGAATCCTGATTATTAAAGTTTTCTAATGCACAACTATTTCACTCATATACACACATATACATACATACATACATACAGGCCCAGCTAGCCAAACAATATACAGTTACAGTAATCCTTTACAAGATGTCAGTTCTAGTCTTAGTCAAACCAGTAGCAGGTTTAGCTCATGGAATAGTTTAGATGGAATGTGCTTAGGAAGGTCTGACTTCAAAGAACCTTTAGTCAGAGCCCAAGCGACTTTCTCAGCCCTCTCTGATGATTTCATTTTTCTTTTGGCTAATATATTTTATCCATCAGTGTCAGGTTGGGCCAGAGATGCTTGATTTTGAAATAGGAGTCATTTTTTTTTTTAGTTTTTAGAAAAATAATTAAATTTATTATTGTTTATTATATATGGGGATAGAGATAGATATAGATTTGTTAATCTATATCTTCTAAGGTCCCCATATTGTTGAGTAGAGTGGCCACAAGTCCAGCATGTCTTTACTCAGGCTTATCCAGTTAAACAAATGCAAATTCAGATTCTAACATGCTCTTTATGTATGTGTTGCCAAAGCGAACACATAAAATGCTCTTCATAAATTAGCCCCTTGTATTTCCTTTCCTATGATTTAACTCATGTTTTTGTTGATACAGGCTCATTTAATATTACCTATAACCATTCACTGTATGAAAGATTGCTGTTATGTTTGGCCAATAAAATGTAAATTGGCAGAGTTGGTCCTGGCAAATGCTAACATCTTGGCCCATCCTGCCTCATATTGTGTCACTCCTCCCATATATACTTCCTCATATTCATAGTAGATATAGTATTCAAGAGCTTTACATACAGCAGAAATATTTTTACTCATATTTACTTGTCCATCTAATTTCTTACTCAAAAAACTATAACCAGCAAATTTGTCACTGTGGTTTAATCACAACATAAAAACATACCACTGATACAGCACTTACTATATGCCATGGTTTATAATAAGCACTAGGTAAATTTTTGCTTATTTAAACCGCACATCATGTTTATGAGTTAGGTTTTATTATTCCATTTTACAGATGAGGAAAATAAGACACAAAATTTAAGTACATTTCAAAAAGTAGATCCAGAATTTGAATTTAGATATTTTGACACTACCATCTACGATCTTAAACACCGCCATTTTTACTACTAAAATTATGACTTGTTACACTTGCCTTTATTTCTTCATTTTATATATGTATGTGTATGTGTATATGTGTGTGTGTGTGTATATATATATATATATATATATATATATGTATTTTATCTTGGCCTATAGAGCCCAACATCGCACAGTCTAGAGAGCTTTGTGTGCTGATGGAAATGCTCCTTATATATTCTGTCCAATATTGGGAGGCACTAGGCACATGTGGCTATGTCCTTTTGAAATATGCCTAGTTAGAATAAGGAACTTTGTATTTAATAATACTTAATTTTAATTAAAATTTTAAATACCGTATGTAGCTAGTAGTGGCCCTATTGGACAGCACAGATTTCAGAACAACACCTGACTTAGGGATGACACTCGATACATATTTGTTAAAGGAAGTAATGACTTCCAGATTTGTTTCTCCAGCTCAGATCTTTCCCTTGACCTTCAGACCCATGTATGTAATTTCTTATTTGATATCTTCACTGAATTTCTAGTAGACATTTTCAAACTATTAGTTACAAAGACATGTCCAAAATGAACTATAGATTTTTCCCTCCAAGCCTACTCTATAAGCTTCTCCATTTCAGTTTCTTCTAGTGTCTCAGACTAAAAACTTTGGTCATGTATGATTTCTGACATTTAATCTATCAACAAATTCTGTAGGCTCTTATTTCAAGTTATATACATAGTCTGATCACTTCTAGTCACCTCCACCAGTTTTACTAAAATTTAAACCACAGCCATTTTTGTTCCATGTTATTGCAATAGA
>NW_016108000.1:323433-324737 GCF_001604975.1 Cebus imitator
TGCAATGGCACAATGTTGGCTCACTGCAACCTCCGCCTCCCAGGTTCAAGTGATTCTCCTGCCTCAGCCTCCTGAGTAGCTGGGACTACAGGAACCTGCCACCATGCCCGGTTGATTTTTGTGTTTTTAGTAGGGACGGGGTTTCACCATGTTGGCCAAGCTGGCCTAGGACTCCCGACCTCAGGTGATCCACCGCCTCTGCCTCCCAGAGTGCTGGGATTACAGGCATGAGCCACAGCGATTGGCCAAGCAAATGTTTTTAACCATAATTGTGCATCAGACTCACAGCCAGAATCCCCAAGATTAAAAAAAAAAATTTGCACAATGCAAATAATAACTTGAAATACACATACACACACTCTCACACACTTCTTACAGAATTGTGCTTGGGGAAACTCCATCTGTTGAGTGCCACTGAACGCATATTTTGCTGAACTGCTGCTCCAGGTATTTTTGTTTGGAAACTCTTTCACAGTAGGGCACAGCTGTTTACTGGACCAGCAAAAAAGAAAGAAAATACGTGTGGCAATCAGAAAGTTTTAATGTATTTCAAGTTAATGAACCTGCAGAAACGTTCAGCTGTTCTCAGGATGCAAAGGTGGAGCTGAAATGTGATATCAAACCAGTTGCAGAAAGTGTACAGCAGCCATCTCTTGAGATCAAACCTGGTACCTAGATATGCAACAAAGCTTCAGGACACATAGCTTGTTGGCTTTGTCCCATACCGCTGCATAATCTGATCATGTGTGAATTTCACAAAAGATTCAGTCATATTGTTCTGCTAGTTCAGTATTGAGGATTTGCTCATACTCCTCCCAAATCTTATCTTCATAGTCTAAGACACGCTCACGTTACTCCAGTTTGTCAGAGGGTAAAGGTGGTCTTGTCCTTTATCCATTAGGAGCTTGGAAAGCCAGGTGCTGAGTGCTGAGGAGTGAGGTTGACTTTCCGAAGCACAAGCTTCACTCTGATTAAGAACAACTTCTAAATGTCTCCACCTCTGATAACGACTAGATTCTTGTTTTATGTTCTGAAAAATTTGCTCCGGAGTTGGAAGGCGCCGCTCGCTGCTGGGTGGGGCGGGCTGCTGCAGACTTGGCGGTGGGGTCTGCATCTGAAGCCGCGGCGGCGACGGCGGCTTGGCGTCCCAGTGCCTGAGGCCGGGAGTGGGGCCGGGCAGAAGGGCGCCACGCCGCCGCTTCGGGGAAACCGGGACTCTGTAGCGCCTTCCCGAACTCCGTGGGCCGCTGCAGCGTCGCCCCGCTCACCCGGCCGCTGAGGGGCCAGGGACCGGGAGCGGACGC
>NW_016108000.1:325152-326811 GCF_001604975.1 Cebus imitator
CTTAAAATTTCCCATGTGGAATGGACTTAAAAAGTGATTTCTAGCTTTATCACATTATTATTAGACAATGTTTATAACATGTCAACCTTATGGAACTTACTGATTTTTTTTTTTTTTTTGTAACCTAATATGTGATCACTTTTTGGTAGTGTTTCATGTGAAATTGAGAAGTGCAGTCTCTATTACAAGGACATAAAATTTGATATATTATCTGTAAGATTGTTATTTAGGTCTTCTACATCTTTACTTACTATTTATCCACTTGATTTGTTGTTTAATGAAAATTATGTGTTTAAGTTTCTTATTTTTAGTGTTCTTTTATATACCTCTCCTTGCATCTCCTGTATTTTTGCTTTATAAAGGTGGTGGCCTTAGTACTTGATGCACAGCTATTTAAAGATTGCCATATCTTTATTTGGACAATGGTTTTTAGCATTTAAGCTTTTCTTTGCGGCCAGGCACAGTGGCTCATGCCTGTAATCCCAGCACTTTGGGAGGCCGAGGCAGGTGGATCCCTTGAGGCCAGGAGTTTAAGACTAGCCTGGCCTACATGCCAAAACCCCGTCTCTACTAAAAATACAAAAATTAGCTGGGTGTTGTGGCGTGTGCCTGTAGTGCCAGCTACTTGGGAAGGCTAAGGCACGAGAATTGCTCGAACCTTGGAGGTGGGAGGTTGTACTGAGCTGAGATTGCACCACTAAACTCCAGCCTGGGCCACAGAGCAAAACTTCCTCTCAGATAAATAAATAAATAAAATAAAGTGTTCTTTGTTTTATTTAATGCTTTTTGGCTTGAAATCTATTTTGTCTGATATTGATTCCATTTGCCCGGTAGACCTTTGACCATCCCTGAATTTTCCTCTTTTGCTTCACATTTCTTTAACCACCCAGGCTTCACAGGGTATGTCTCCCTTATTTTACCACTTTGCCTCTTACAAATGACACCTTTCAATGTCTGCCTTTTGAAGACTGCATAGAAGACTTCCCCAAGGCTCTAATCTACCCCAGTTTGTCATTATTTTTATGCTTTGTGTGGACTTTGTCTTTCTGGTTGTGATTTCAGATTAATCTTAGGCTACCAGCCCCTTCTTTTCTCATTAACACACTCATTTCAGCATTGTCCTTGCTCCCTGGAAAGACCTATAGAGGTTAATATGCGTGATAACTTGCTGGGATTTCTTGTTTTTTTCCAACTTTCTATTTAAGTCTTTTATTATATGGGTGTTTTGTTTCTTTTTGTTACATGAAGGACATGGCTTTATGTTTTTCTGGTGGCTCTATATTGTTTTGTGGAGGATGTGTTTGGAAATTTTGATTTACATAGTCACAATTGTCTTAACAATGTTTTCCATACGGATAAAAATACTTTGTAAATATTTTAATGGCTATACAATATTATGATGCAAAAATATACCATAATTTTTTCAATAATTTCTCTCTTTAGCATGCTAGTTTTTTTCTTTTATATAATGACATATTTGTGCCTAAGTTAATCCCAATACATACTTTGGGTAGATTTGCCAAAATATAGTTTTTGCCTCAAGGTTATAAATATTATTGATAATCTTGATATAGTTTGAATACAGGGAGAATCAATGGGTGTATGGATTTATTTTAAGCTGCTAACTAGGGTAGCCGCCACCCTTTTTTCAGGTAGCAC
>NW_016108000.1:326821-333629 GCF_001604975.1 Cebus imitator
TATCTATTAGAAGCCTGGCCTGAAATCGCTAGTAGGTACCAGTGTGGCTATTTCTGGTGGTTACAGCCAGCATCTCTATTGAGTAACAAAAGCTTGTGCCAACATTAGTTATTAAGTTTTTGGAAATCTTCCACCTCCATGGATTATAACATTTGTTGTTCAGTGGTTGGATTTTCTTTACTTAGTACACACACTTGTCTTATAAACAGCAATAACGAAAGAACAAGTGGCCTTTCCTTTATTCTGGCATCCTTTATTCTGGCATCCTTGGGTTTTATAATTGAAGATGAGGGGTGATGATTAAGAGCCTAAAATGCGACTGGCAAGGCTGTAACTTGGTGAAACTAATCAATCTTCGCATTAGTCATTACTGCCTTCGTGGCTCATATTGGAGCGTTATGGGCTTATTTCTGCCCACGCTTTCTGTTAGTCACTTGTTTTTCCTCTCACTTGATCTGTTTTATGAACTGCAATTAATCAGAGCTGGGCTTACTATTCATGCAACTAGATTTTTCACGGTAATATTATATTATCTACCATTTCCTGAATTAACTGGGGCACTCTGACATGATCTATGTACTTTTGGTGAGCCATTGTAACTTTCTATAGTTGTTTTGTCTCTGAATTTAAAAATAGCATTGTGTTTTTATTTGAGTGTGGTGGTTAGAATCTTTACCAATATATTTACTTCGATTATTTTTACTTCCAATCTTATTATCCATCACATTACGTGGTAGATGACTTAGCAATATTTAGATAGCAATTCTACAAACCAGCCTCATCCTAGAATCACCTTTGAGACATTATTGCTTTTTTTTAAATACGAACTGCCATTCCTCATCATGGACCCAATGAATTAATCTCTTGCATTGGGATCAAGGAATCTGCATTTTAAACATCTCCCCAAGTGACTCTCATGCAGTTTGGTACCTGGCTGTAGACTCAGTTTTGAGATACAAAGTTTAATGCATACCCTACCAAATCATGACCCCAGTACAGCTCTTACGTGGTCATCTCTGTGCTAGTTTTTAGAGCTTGTCACCCTTGCTGTAGATACATGGCATGCTCCAGGGTGCATTCAAAGCTTTATTTTCTCCATATGTTTAGAAAGGCATCCCTTAACCCAAGAACCTATTAAAATTCACTTCTGTTTTCTTGGTATTGTTTAGCGGTTGTATTTTACATTTTATCTCCTCCATGCACTTGAAATTGAATGTGTTGTTTGGTTGTGAAATAGATATCTTATTTTTTCCCAAATAGTTAATTGTCTATGTTCCATTTTTTTTTAAACAATTCTGCTTTTTACCCCACCAATTTAAAGTGCTGCTTTTACTGTACATTAAGTTCTTATATTTACACGATGGTCTTAATTCTGAGCTTTCATTTTTTTCCACTGGCCTAACTATTCTGCTATAATACTACTATGACCATGCCACATTATTAATCATTTTCCTTTTGTAGAACAAACCTCCCACAATTATTCTGTTTAAAAAATGTTTCATTTGTTTTGCTACTTTATTATTCCATGTAGACTTTACATTATTTTATCACATTCCAGAAAATTAGCTTGTTGGTATTTTGATTACAATTATTCTAAATCTATTAATTAATTGGAATCAAGTTGATAACTTGCAATATTTAGTCTTTCTATCCAGGATCACAAAATTTTGTTTTTCATTTACACAAGATTTTTGTGTGTGTAATACTTTTCTTTAGGTAAGTCCTGCATATTTATTTATACTAATTCTGAGACTTAAATAAATGTCTCTCCTCTCTTGCTCTCTCATACGTGCGCACGCACACACGCACACACACACACACACACACACAGTGCCATTTTTTTCTATTACAATTTTGAAGTGGCTATTATTAGTATATAGGATGCTTATGACTTTTATATCTTTATTCACTGACCAGAAATTTTAACAAGCTTTCTTGTTAATGTTAAAAATGTATCAATAGGGCTAAGCATGGTGACTCATGCTTATAATTCTAGCAGTTTGTGAAGCCAATGCAGGAGGATCACCTGAGCCTAGGAGTTCTAGACCAGCCTGGGAAACATAATGAGACCCCATCTCTACAAAAATAAAAAGTGGAAATATTGCCGGGTATGGTGGTGCAGGCCTATAGTCCTAGCTAATTGGGAGGCAGAGGAGGAGCTGTCCCTTGAGCCCAGGAGTTTGAGGCTGCAGTGAACCATGACCACACCATTGCACTGTAGCCTGGGTGACAGAATGAGACCCTTTCTACAAAGAAAAAAAAAAGTATCAGTAGTTTATCTTGCATTTTTCAGTTAGACAGTTATGTGCTAGGTAAATAATGATTATTCTATTTCCTTTCCAATAGATTTAACTTTTCTGTTTTTGTTTCTTTTTAAAATTACATTGAGAACCCAGTGCTTCACCACCTTTGCTGTTCATTAAACGCAGTGAAGAGTTTTAAAAAAGTATCAGGATTCATCTGAATCACAAGTTCTGGTTTACCTGATGTAGGTGAAACCTGGGTATTGTTATTTTTAAAAGCTTCTCAGATGTTTCTAGAAGCTATGCTTAAGAATCATTGTTCTAGACACTCTGACCAAATGATAAGTAGTACTAGTGATAGCAGACATCCTTTTTTGGCTTCTGATCATAATAAGCTTCTCGTATTGCACCATTAATGGTGTTATGAGCTGATCATTGAGATTGACTCAGTGGTGTGTTGGAGGCAGCTCATACCAGCTCCAAAGGTGTAACTGTAGACATCTTTTCCCAACTTCACATACATTGACATTATGTTGATCAAATCAGCCATGGTTGAACTATTCACATCATTGAAATTGTCAAATGCTAAAATCAGGAGCTCCCCACCTTCTCTGTCGACCTGTTATTTACCAGCACATTATAGTAGATCTTTGTTAGCTTAAAGAAGTATTCTGAAAAAAAAATTAAAAAAAAGAAGTATTCCTTTATTCTTAGGCTAAGAGTAATTTTTGTCCTTCGTTATCATTTGTATTTCATTGCAGCCACCTTTTAATCACATTGTCATCGTACATCAACAAAGTTCTAAAACCTTGTGTTTCTCACTGTAAATGCTTTTTTCCAGAAGGATTCCTATATTCTGATTCTTCAGAGTTTTCCTTCTATTGAACTACATTGACTTTTCCTAAACCTAATACTCTTTGTATGGAGGAAACTTTTTTTCTTCTTCATCCTTTCTCCTACCCTTCCTGTCCTCTGATACTCACCAATCTACTCTCTATCTTCATGAGATCCACAGACCTAAGAACTTTTTTAGTTTGTTATTTTGATTGTTTTATAGACAAGCAAGAGTCAAATTTGAGTTTGTAAGATATCAGTGTGCGTTCTTGCACAAAAATTTCACATACAAATGAGTAAAAAAGTTAAAAATTCTTCCAATAATCACTACTGTGGTGAGCCACAGATTCAGAGGGTAGGGTATTTGGGTGGAAAAGAGTGGTTCACAGTGACCAACCTAGAGGAACAGATGGACTGCATGTTCTTTGGGCAATCCTCTATGAATATTGTCTTGTCACAAAGATTTATATGAGAATTAGACTATTGCTGGGCATGGTGGCTCACGCCTGTAATCCTACCAGTTTGAGAGGCCAAGGCAGGTGGATCACTTGAGGTCAGGAGTTCAGGACTATCCTAGCCAATGTGGCGAAACCCTGCCTCTTCTAAAAGCACAAAAATTAGTCGGGTGTGGTGGGACACACTAGTAATCTCAGCTACTCAGGAGGCTGACGCATGAGAATTGCTTGAACCTGGGAGTCAGAGGTTGCAGTGAGCCGACATTGCGCCACTGCACTCCAGCCTGGGCAACAGAGTGAGACTCTGTCTTACAAAAAGAAAAAAAGAAAAGAAGAATTGCATACAGTAAAGCTGGAATTGTCATTCTCTGAGATGACAAATCATCATCTTGTCAGATAAGTGTAGACCAATATGCTATACAATCAAGCTGAAATTGGAGTTGACAGTGTCTTATGAATATTAGGGATCCTAAACAGACACATGGCTAAATTGGTGTTGACTTTCACTGAGAATGGAACAGGCTTTGGGCAGGGCCATGATTTTTCTATACCTAGATTTTTGAGGGTTTTTATCCTGAAGGGATATTGAATTTTATCAAATGCTTTTTCAGTATCAATTGAAATGATTGTATGTTTTTTGTCCTCCATTTTATTGATATGATATATGATGATATGATATGGTTTATTTGTGTATGTTGAACTATTCTTGCATCCCTGAGATAAATCCCACTTGGCCATGATAAGGAATTTTTAAAATTTGTTGTTGAATTTGGATTGCTAGTATTTTGCTGAGGTTTGTTTATACATATTGATCAATAGTAATGGCCAATAGTTTTTTTTTTGTTTGTTTTATTTTTAATGAGTCTTTGTCTGGTTTTGGTATCAGGGTAATATTGGCCTTGCAGAATGAGTTTGGAAGTACTCCCCCCTCTAGTTTTCAGAATAGTTTGAGTAGGTTTGGTATTAATTGTTCTTTAAATGTTTGGTAGAATTCAGCAGTAAAGCCATTAGGTCCCAGACTTTTCTTTCTTTTTTTTTTCCCATTTATTTTATTGCATTTTAGGTTTTGGGGTACATGTGAAGAACATGCAAAATTGTCGCATAGGTACACATGTGGCAGTGTGATTTGCTGCCTTCCTCCCCATCACCTGCATCTGGCATTTCTCCCCTTGCTATCTCTCCCCAGCTCCCCACCCACCACCGTCCCTCCCCTATTTCCCCCCAACTGACCCCAGTGTGTAGTGCTCCCCTCCCTGTGTCCATGTGTTCTCATTGTTCAACACCCTCCTATGAGTGAGAACATGCGGTGTTTGATCTTCTGCTCTTCTGTCAGCTTGCTGAGAATGATGGTTTCCAGGTTCATCCATGTCCCTACAAAGGACCCAAACTCATGGGTCCCAGACTTTTCTTAGCTATTAAGGCTTTTTATTATGCCTTTGATCATGTTCCTTGTTATTGGTCAGTTCATGTTTTGGATTTATTCCTGGTTCAATCTTGATAGGTTGTATATGTCTAGGAATTTATCCATTTCTTCTGGTTTTCCAATTTATTGGCATGTAGTTTCTCATAGTAGCCACTAATTACCCTTTGAATTTCTGCGGTATCAGTTATAACGTCTCCTTTCTCATCTCTGATTTTATTTATTGGGATATTCCCTCTTTTCCTCTTAATGTGACTAAAGGTTTGTCAATTGTATGTGTCTTTTCAGAAAACCAACTTTTTGTTTTATTGATATTTTTGTATTATTATCCTTTCAAATTCATTTTATTTCTGCTCTGATCTTAATTATTTCTTATCTTCTATAATTTTGGGTTGATTTGCTCTTGCTTTTCTAGTTCATTAAGATGCATCATTAGGTTATTTATTTGAAGATATTCTTTTTGATGTACGCATTATAGCTATAACCTTTCATCTTAGTACTGCTTTTACTGTATCCCATAGGTGTTAGTATATTGCATTTCCATTATCATTTGTTTTAAAAATTTTCTTCTTAATTTTGCCTTTAGTTCACTGATCATTCAGGAGAATATTAATTTCCATGTGTTTGTATAGTTTCCAAAAGTCTTCTTGTTACTGATTTCTAGCTTTTTTTTTTTTCCCATTGTGGTCAGAGAAGATGCTTGATATTATTATTTTTTATTTTTTATTTTTTAATTGTTTTAAGACTTGCTTTATGGCTGGGTGCAGTGGCTCATACTTGTAATCCTAGAACTTTGGGAGGCTGAGGTGGCCAGATTGCTTGAGTCAGGAGTTCGAGACTAGGCTGGGAAACATAGCGAAACCCTGTCCCTACTAAAAGTGCAAAATATTATCCAGGTGTGGCAGCATACACTTGTAGTCCCAGCTACTGGGGGTTGGGGGTGGGGGTGGGGCTGAGATGGTAGGACTGCTTGAGCCTAGGAGGCCAAAACTGCAGTGAGCCACTGCATTCCAGCCTGGGTGATGCACTAAGATCTTGTCTCAAAAAAAAAAAATTGTTTTGTGACCTAACATATGGTTTGTCCTTGAGAATGATCCATGTGCTGAGGTGAAGAATGTGTATTATGTAGCCGTTACATGAAATGTTCTGTAAATATCTGCTAGATCCATTTAGTCCATAGTGCAGATTAAGTCCAATGCTTCTTTGTTGATTTTACATCTGGGAGATTTGTTTAATGCTGAAAGTGGGGTATTGAAGTGTTTAGCTGTTATTGTATTGAAATCTACCTCTCTCTTTAGCTCTAATAATATTTATATGTTTGGGTGCTCCAGCATTGGGTGTATTATATTTAAAATTGTTATTTGCTCTTCCTCAGTTGACCCCTTTATCATTACTGGGTCATGGTGATCTGAAGATTTAACGTACTGAAGGAAAAAATAACTTTTATTCTAGAATAGTATATCCAGTGAAAATGTCCTTCAAACATGAAAGAGAAATAAAGACTTTCCCGGACAAACAAAAGCTAAAGGATTTCTTCGCTACGAGATCTGTCCTACAAGACAGATGACCTTTGTCTCTTACAGTTTTCGTCTTGAAACCTATTTTTTCAAATATAAGTATAGCTACTTTGTTCTTTTTTGGTTTCCATTGGCATGGAATATCTCTTTTCCATCCTTTTATTTTCAGTCTATGTGTGTCTTTACAGGATAAATGCATTTTTTTTTTCCCATTTATTTTATTGTATTTTAGGTTTTGGGGTACATGTGAAGAACATGCAAAATTGTTGCATAGGAACACACATGGCAGTGTGATTTGCTGCCTTCCTCCCTATCACCTACATCTGGCATTTCTCCCCC
>NW_016108000.1:339254-360795 GCF_001604975.1 Cebus imitator
CAATAAAAACACGGCGTCCACTCACCCTCTGCGCTTTCACTGGGAGCTGCAATCCTGAGCTGTTCCTAAACGGCCATCTTGGATCACCCCCCGATAAATGCATTTTTTATAGGCAAGAGTCATTTGATCTTATTTTTTTAATCCATTCAGTTACTGTATGTCTTTTTATTGGAGAGTTTTGTCCTTTTACATTCAATGTTATTACTGATAAGTAATGATTTGCCCGCTCCCATTTTATTATTTGTTTTCTGTTTGTTTTGTGGTCTTGTCTTCCTTCTTTTCTTCCTGTCTTTTTAGTGAAGTTCATTTTTTCTGGTGGTATGATTTTAATTTCTTACTTTTTATTTTTTGTGTAACCATTGTATCTTTTTTGATTTGAGATTATTATAAAGTTTGCAAATTCTCTCTTATCCATTATTTTAAACTGATGACAACTTAAAACTGATCACATAAACAAACAAAAAAGGAAAAAGAAAATGAATAAAACCTCTACACCATATTTTTTTCTGCCCACTTTTCACCTTTTTGTTGTTTCTATTTATGTCTTATTTTACTCTCTATGTCTTTAAAAGTTGTTGTAGGTATTACTTTTGATTGATTCATTGTTGAGTCTTTCTACTTACGAGTAGTTCACACATTACAGTTATGGTGCTATAATATTCTGTGTTTTTCTATGTACTTACTGTTACCAGTGAGTTTTATATCTTCAGATAATTTCTTAGTGCTCATTACTGTTCTTCTCTTTTTGATTGAAGTACTCCCTTTAGCAATCTTGTAGGATAGATCTGGTTTTGATGAAATCCCTCAGCTTTTGTTTGTCTGGGAACTTTATTTTTCCTTCATGTTTGAAGGACATTTTCACCAGATACACTATTTTAGGGTAAGAGTTTTTCTCCTTCAGCACTTTAAATATGACATGCCACCCTCTCTTGGCCTGTAAGTTTTCCGCTGAAAAGTCTGCTGCCAGACATATTCGAGCTCCTTTTTATGTTACTTGTCTCTTTTCCCCTTGCTGCTTTTAGGATCCTTTTTTTTTATTATTATTATTCTTGATCTTTAGGAGTCTGATTATTAAATGCCTTTAGATATTTTTGTTTGGGTTAAATGTCTCTGGTATTCTTTAACCTTCTTGCATTTAAAAATTGATATCACTGATACTATCTCATTGAATGAGCTTGCAACCCCTGTCTTTTCCTCTACCTCGTCTTTAAGGCCAATAACTCTTATATTTTCCCTTTAGAGATAATTTTCTAGATCCTATAGGCATCCTTCATTGTTTTTCATTCTTTTCTCTTTTGTCTCCTCTAAATGTGTATTTTTGAATAGCCTGTCTTCAAGCTGATTCTTTCTTCTGCTTAATCATTTCTGTTGTTATAAGACTCTGATGCATTCTTCTGCATATCACTTTATTTTTCAACTCCAGAATTCCTGCTTGGTTTAAAAAATTATTTCAATGTCTTTCTATATTATGTTGAATTTCCTTGAGTTTCCTCAAAATAGCTATTTTGATTTCTCTGTCTGATATGTCACATATCTCTGTTTCTCCAGGATTAGTCTCTGATGCCTTATTTAGTTCATTTTGGAAGGTCATATTTTCTTGAATGGTCTTGATGCTTGTGAATGTTCATCTGTTTCTGGGCATCGAAGAGTAAAATAGTTAGCATAGTCTTTTTAGTCTGGGCTGGTTTGTACCTGTCCTTCTTGCAAAGGCTTTCCAGATATTTGAAAGGACTTGAGTGTTTTGATCCAAGCCATATCAGCATTAGGCAGCACCCCATACCCAGTAATTCTGTGGTTCTTGCAGATTTTTAGAGGTAGCACCTTGATGGTTTTGAATAAAATCTGAAAGACTTCTCTGGATTACTAGGCAAAGACTTGTTTTCTTTATTTACTTTCTCTTTTGACTTATTAAGTCCCCTTTTACTTTTCCCTCTACTTTTCTCAAGTAGAAGGAGCCTCTCCCACAGCTGCCACAGCTGGGAATGTGCTGAGTCATATGTGAAGCCCAAAAAATTTTGTCTAAGGCCCAAGGAGTAATATCTGAGTTTTGCTTCTGGTTATTTAGGGCCCAAAAGTTCTTTATCAGCATGTGATGGGTCCTGCCAGGACTGGGTTCTTCTGTTCAAGGCAGTGGGTTGCCTTCTGGCCCCAGGCGTGTGTAGAAATGTCTACATTTCTAGGGACCTTAGGACTCTGATGAATGCACTATGCTACTGTGGCTGAGCTGGTATACAAGATGCAAGACAAAATTATCTTTAGTCTTGCCCCCTCATTTCTTCAAGCAGAAGGAAGTGTTCTCTTTTTGAGTCTTGAGCTGCACCGTGTGGGGTGATACAATCACTCCCATTGCCACCCTGGCTGGTGTCTCAGTAGGTTGCATGCCTCCCAGGTTCACTGGCTCTGAGCCCAGTTCAACACTAGGACTAATACAAGAGTTGCAGTCCTTGTGGCTTAGAGTGCCCTTCAAGTTTACTTAGGGATCCAGAGCACTTTAGCCTGCAGTGTCAAGGCATAGAACTGGGATGTATGATTCCCCTCTATCTAGGGCTGGTTTAAATGTTCCCCATGTTGGTTGTCCTTAGCTGAGTTCAGCCTGGTTTTGCTTTCTGGCTCTGTGACGGGGTAGCACGGAATTCAATGCTGTGTCTCATAATTGCTGCATGCTCTCTTTCTCAAGTACACAGATTCCGGTATCTTTTTTTTTTTTTTTTTTTTTTATTTTTTTCCTCATATTTTCTTGCCCTTTTTTTACTTGGGTTATTCGTTTTCTTGTTATTTAGTTGTTTGAGTTTCTTTTACATTTTGAGTATCAGCCTGTTATCAGATTTATGGTTTGCCAGTATTTTTACCCAATCCGTGAGCTTTCTTCTCACTGTGTTATTTTTTTCCTTTTCTTTGAAGAAGCTTTTTAGTTTGGTGCAATTCCATTTGTCTACGTTTGCATTTGTTGCTTGTGCCTTTAGAGTCCTATCCAAGAAATCATTGCACAGACAAATGTCATGGAGATTTTCACCTGTGTTTTCTTCTAGTAGTTTTGTGGTTTCTGGTCTTACAGTTAAGTCTTTATTCATTTTGTGTTGACTTTTATACCTGTGTGAGATAGGGTCCAATTTCCTTCTGTATGAGGATATCCAGTTTTTCGAACACCATTTATTGACTAGAGTATTCTTCCCCCATTGAGTGTTCTTGGCACCTTTGTCAAAAAATCAACTGACTGCAAGTACTTGGGTTTATGTCTGGACTTTCTATTCTGTGCCATTGGTTTATTGGCATATTTTTATTCTAGTACCATGCTGTTGTGATTATAATAACTTCAAAATATATTTTGAGGTCAGAGAGTGTGATACCTTCACCTTTGTTCCTTTCGCTAAAGATTGTTTTGACTATTTGGGGTCTTTTGTCATTTCATATGAATTTTATGATTATCTTCTTCTATTTCTGTGAAGAAAGACATTGGAATTTTGATAGGAATTGCATTGAACTTAGAGAATGCTTTGGGAAGTATGGACATTTTAATAAGATTAGTTATTCTAATCCATGAGCATAGACTATTTTTTCATTTATTTGTGTCTTTAGTTTGTTTCATTAGTGTTTTATAGTTTTTAGTATAGCAGTTATTATTCACTTCCTTGGCTAAATTTATCCCTAAGTTTTTTTCTTTATTTAATACTACTGTAAATGGGATTGTTTTTGAAATTTTTTCAGCTAGTTCATTGTTAGTGTGTAGAAATATGGTCAATATTAGATCAATGAGACAGAAAATTAACAAGGATATTCAGAACTTGAACTCAGCTCTGGACCAAGAGGACCTAATAGACATTTACAGAACTCTCCACCCCAAATCAACAGAATATACATTCTTCTCAGCACCATATCACACTTGTTCTAAAGTTGACCACATAATTGGAAGTAAAATACTCCTCAGCAAATTCAAGAGAACGGAAATTGTAACAGTCTCTCAGACCACAGTGCCATCAAATTAGAACTCAGGATTAAGAAACTTACTCAAAACCGCATAACTACATGGAAACTGAGCAACCTGCTCCTGAATGACTACTGGGTAAATAATGAAATTAAGGTAGAAATAAGTTCTTTGAAACCAATGAGAATAAAGAAACAACATACCAGAATCTCTGGAACACATTTAAAACAGTGTCTAGAGGGAAATTTATAGCACTAAATGCCCACAGTAGAAAGCAGGAAAGATCTAAAATCGACTCCCTAACATCACAATTAAAAGAACTGGAGAAGCAAGAGCAAACAAATTCAAAAGCTAGCAGAAGACGAGAAATAACAAAGGTTAGAGCAGAACTAAAGGAGATAGAGACACGAAAAACCCTTCAAAAAATATCAATGAATTCAGAAGCTGGTTTTTTTACAAAGATCAACAAAATAGATAGACTGATAGCCAGACTAACAAGGAAGTAAAGAGAGAAGAATCAAATAGATGCAATATAAAATGATAAAGGGGATATCACCACTGATTCCACAGAAATATGAACTACTATCAGAGAACATATAAACACCTCTACACAAATAAACTAGAAAATCTAGAAGAAATGGATAAATTCCTGGACATATACACCCTCCCAAGTCTAAACCAGAAAGAAGTCAAATCCATGAGTAGACTAATAACAAGTTCTGAAATTGAGGCGGTAAGTAATAGCCTACCAACCAAAAAAGGCCAGCACCAGACGGATTCACAGCCGAATTCTACCAGAGGTAAAAAGAGGAGCTGATACCATTCCTTCTGAAACTATTCCAAACAACAGAAAAAGAGGAACTCCTGTCTCACTCATTTTATGAGGCCAGCATCATCCTGATATCAAAACTTGGCAGAGACACACACACACAAAAGAAAATTTCAGGCCAAAATCCTTGATGAACATCAATGCGAAAATCCTCAATAAAATACTGGCAAACTGAATCCAGCAGGACATCAAAAAGCTTATCCACCATGATTAAGTTAGCTTCATCCCTGGGATGCAACACTGGTTCAACATATGCAAATAAGTAAATGTAATTTATCGTGTAAACAGAACCAATGTCAAAAACCACATGATTATCTCAATAGATGCGTTAAAGGCCTTCACCAAAATTCAATACCCCTTCATGCTAAAAACTTTCAATAAACTAGGTATTGATGGAATATATCTCAAACTTATAAGAGCTACTTAGGACAAACCCACAGCCAATATAATACTGAATGGGCAAAACCAGGAAGCATTCCCTTTGAAAACCAGCAAAAGACAAGGATGCCCTTTCTCACCACTCCCATTCAACACAGTATTGGAAGTTCTGGCCAGGGCAATCAGGGAAAAGGAAGAAATACAGGGTATTCAAATAGGAAAAGAGGAAGTCAAATTGTCTCTGTTTGCAGATGACATGATTGTATATTTAGAAGACCTCATCATCTCAGCCCCAAATCTCCTAAAGCTGATAAGCAACTTCAGCAAAGTCTCGGTATACAAAATCAATGTGCAAAAATCACAAGCATTCCTAAACACCAATAATAGACAAACAGAGAGCCAGATCATGAGTGAACTCCCGAATTCACGATTGCTACAAAGAGAATTAAATACCTAGGAATACAACTTCCAAGGGATGTGAGGGACCTCTTTAAGGAGAACTACAAACCACTGATCAAGGAAACAAGAGAGGACACAAACAAATGGAAAAACATTCTGTGCTCATGGATACAAAGAATTAATATCATGAAGATTGTCATACTGCCCAAAGTAATTTGTAAATTCTATGATATCTGCATCAAGCTACTATCGACTTTCTTCACAGAATTAGAAAAAACTACTTTAAATTTCACTTGGAACCAAAAAGATCCTGTATAGCCAAAACATTCCTAAGCAAATAAAACAAAGCTGGAGGCATCATGCTACCTGACCTCAAATTATATTACAAGGCTACAGTAACCAAAACAGCATGGTACTGATACCAAAACAGATATATACACTAATGGAACAGAACAGAGGCCTCAGAAATAATTCCACACATCTACAATCATCTGATCTTTGACACACCTGACAGAAACAAGCAATGGGGAAAGGATTCTCTATTTAATATATGGTGTTGGAAAAACTGGCTAGCCATATGGAGAAAACTGAAACTGGACCCCTTCCTTGCACCTCATACAAAAATAAACTCAAGATGGAATAAAGACATAAATATAAGACCTAAAACCATAAAAACCATAGAAGAAAACCTAAGCAATACCATTCAGGGCATAGGCATGGACAAAGACTTCATGACTAAAACACCAAAAGCAATGGCCACAAAAGCCAAAATTGACAAATGGGATCTAATAACTAAAGAGCTTCTGCATAGCAAAGGAAACTATCATTAGGGTGAACAGGCAACCCACAGAATGGGAGAAAATTTTTGCAGTCTATCCATCTCACAAAGGGCTAATATCCAGAATCTACAAAGAACTTAAACAAATGTACAAGAAAAAAAACAATGCCATCAAAAAGTGGATTAGGGATATGAACAGTATGAACAGACACTTCTCCAAAGAAGACATTTATGCAGCCAACAAACTTATGAAAAAAAGCTCATCATCACTGGTAATTAGAGAAATGCAAATCAAAACCACAATCAGATACCATCTCACACCAGTTAGAATGATGATCATTAAAAAGTCAGGAGACAACAGATGCTGGAGAGGATGTGGAGAAATAGGAACACTTTTACACTGTTGGTGGGAGTGTAAACTATTTCAACCATTGTGGAAGACAATGTGGTGATTCCTGAAGGATCTAGAACCAGAAATACCATTTGACCCAGAAATCCCATTACTGGATATATATCAAAAGGAATGTAAATCATTCTACTATAAAGACACATGCACACGTATGTTTATTGTGGCACTAATCTCAATAGCAAAGACTTGGAACCAACTCAAATGCCCATCAATGATAGACTGGATAAAGAAAATTTGGCACATATACACCATGGAAAACTATGCGGCCATAAAGAAGGATGAGTTCATGTCCTTTGCAGGGACGTGGATGAAGCTAGAAACCCTCATTCTCAGCAAAGTAACACAAGAACAGAAAACCAAACACCAGATGTTCTCACTCATAAGTGGGAGTTGAACAGTGAGAACACATGAACACAGGGAGGGGACTATCACACACCAGGGCCTGTCGGGGGCTGGGGGACTAGGGGAGGGATAGCATTAGGAGAAATACCTAATGTAGATGACAGGTTGATGGGTGCAGCAAAACATCATGGCATGTGTATACCTATGTAACAAATCTGCACATTCTGCACATGTACCCCAAAACTTAAAATATATAAAAAAAGAAAAGAAATGTGGCTGATTAGCTAGCTGGTGGTGTGGTGGTAGAGGCTAAACATTACTCTGATGTTTTTTTTTTTTTCGTCCTCTGTTATTTTGGTTTTGCCTAAAGACTTAAATAATTATCTGAGAAGCACAGTTCTTTTAGTCATATTTCCATGAGTACATAAGCCCAATTGACATGGTGGTAAGGTGTCATGGGTGGGGAAGTCTTCTATAAGTCTATGAGTATGTCTCTGTCTTTTAGTGAGCTGTGCCCCTGGCCTGTGACTTAACTTAAGCTCTTCTCAGGTTTTTTGTTTTTTTCCCCTACTTGGGAGAAACTTTAAGGGAAATTGGGTCTGGAATTGGGTATTTCCCTTCACCTCGTTCACTTAGGTTCTGATAAAACTGCAGGAGGTTATGATCTGGTAAAAATAGTTTCTTTTGAGGGCAGACCTTGTTAACAAGAAGAGAAGGGTCTGTGAATATTTTTAAATGACTACTTATCTTTCCCCCATGCTGGAATAATGAAGGGAGTTTTCACCATCAAAACTTGATAGGACTCCTGTAGTTAAAACTCACAAAAGTATGGGGGCCCCTTTTGGACTGGGTCCGGCTGGAGTTTTCAACTTTTCAAATCCAAACATATTGAGCTTCCAGCAATTTGTAAATTACAGATTAGGTTATCCTATTCCAGTGCTGGTTTCCAAGAAGTTTTCTACTCCTGGGCTTCTGTTACAATAAGATTTGGTTCTCTCTGTCTCTCTGTCTCATCACTTTTGGGGGCAGTCATTTACTCTATGCTCCCAGTTATCTGATGAATCTAAGAAGAGTTGATTTTGTTTGTTCAGTTTTTCTTTGTTGTGTGAATTGGATAGATTACTTCCTTATTCCTTATATGGTAGACCAGAATGCAGTCAGGTTTTTGAAACATCAAAGATTTGCTTCTTCTAAAGTTTTGATCTCTTAAAAACTACTTAGCATCATATTGTTTTTCTTTTAAAAGAGGTAAAATGTAAGATTTTTGGATGATTAACTTATTTTTTGTTTGCTTTTCTCAAATAGATCCTAAATGCCCAGGAGATGTTGATTTTCATAATAGTGACTGGGACATTAAGACAATCACCAGCTCCTTGAAATTCTACCTCAGGTATGCCTGATTTGAATTGGGAGTTTGCATTTCATAGTTGGTGAAATTTCTCTGGGTGCTGAGAGGAGTTGAGGTGGTCCCAGTTCCAGGAGGTTGCTTAGAATTGCTTAAGAAAAAGTATGTGAAGAGGATTTCTGGCCAAGAACATGCAAAGACTGTTTTTTAAAACTGAGAGTTTAAGCAAGAGAAGCATAAAAATAATAGAATTGTTATTGAAAAAAGGTTAAAATGATTATTTTCTAAAATCCTACACTTGAAATAATTGAATATGTTTTGCTGTTCACAGAGTGATGTCATGATGGCTTCACTAGCAGAATCATGAGCTGTGACTATTCAGGGTGGCTAACATGTTTTAAAGAATAATAACCATTTTTGAAATGTCAAATTGCATTTGGGCAAAAATGGTGTGCTATGTGTGATGTGCTGCATATCATGCCTTAATCCAGATAATGGAAATAAAACCAAGAAAATACAACTGGAATGATGTTGGAGCTATATGAACTGTCAGCAGTATGGAAAAAAAGTAAACTCACTAACAAAATTTGGGAATGCACAAAATTGATGAATATATTGTTCAATTTATTGACGTAAATTTATATTGTACAAAAGGTGTTTGAGACATATATATTTTTTAAACACACTGATTTCTTACCACTCTTTATGTCTCATAGTATGTATCATACTTTATGTGCTAAAGCCTTTTCTTTTCAATGATTGTGCTCTTGAGCCATTAAGATTGATACTTAAGTTCTGGAAAATCTCATTAATCTAAACTAAATTGGGTTTAAGATATTGCTGTTAAATATTTTTCTTCTGTAGCATCATCTTAGGGCTTTACATAAACTTGAATGTTCTTCCCAGGAATATTTCTACTGTATCTGCTGATGAAGAAAAGAACTGCTATTGGAGGGTTTATTCTGTTCTAGGCTGTGGCCAGTTGTTTACACTGATAATGTCATTGTTTTTTTTCTCCCATTAACTGAGTGTACTAGATGGTACTTGACTCATTTTGTAGATGAGGAAACCAAGGTGCCCCACTTCCCCAGTTAAGTAATAGCCATGATCCCAAGTTGTATTTTTTAAATCTAAGTGTCTCCGACTTACAAGTCCCCTGGTACTGGGGCATCTTCTTCTCCTGCCCCCTACTTCCAGGAGCTTTGGCCACTTTGGCCTTCTTTGGATGGCTTGGTAATTTAGTAAAGACAGAGAGCAATCTGTTATGAATACTTTAAGAAGACTTGTGATGAGAATAGTGGGAATAAGTGATTCTGTATCTCTAGCTCCCTTCGAAGGAGTCTCAACATTTTCTTAGGCTTGTAAGGACTTCCCCACATTGCATTATTCCCAGCTCATCCTGTAATAGGCAGTATGGTCCTTTTCAAAGATGAGAGGGTCACGCCTGAAAGTGTGAGTGGGCAGCATCCCCAATAAGTGATACTTGTTCTTGTGACTCTCGCCCACGGTTCTGTAGTATACACCAGCCAGTAAATACCCTTTAGAGTTCTCAAAGATAACTGTGTTTCAGGGCAGATCTCCACCCTCTGTTCTAGGTAACTAAATCACCCCTTATCCAGAGCTTTCCAGAGAAGTCCTCTAGAAATTATCCCTTCTCTCTCCTATATTTTTATCCTCTCATTCAACTGGCTGTTTTTTTTCAGCGCGTCAGTATGTTCCAGCCATATACATCTTTAAATCATTAAATGATTCAAGAAATATATCCTCAGTGCTTACTCAATGCCAAGTATGATGTTAAGGCACTAGGCAAACAGTTATGTATAGGTATGGTCTCTGACCTTAAAGAACTAGAAGACAAATAATCACACAAATGTAATAAACTCTAATAAGTACTCTGAAGGAAAGGTATACCTATGAAAGCATTTAATAGGAGGACCTCACTCATTCCGGTTGTTTAAACTGAGTTTTGAACTGTAAGTTGGAATCAACCAAGTGGGGGTTGGGTTCCAGAGAGAGGGAAGTGAATACGCAAAGTGAATATGCAGGCAGGAGGGAGGAAGTCCCCTTCAGGAAACTACATGAATCAGAACAGGGGGAGTATTGAGTGTAGAGAGGCAGGGAGAGGTATGTAGAGGCCAGATCATTTGGGGCTTTATAGGATCTTTATAAATTAGCAGTAGCTATTCCTAGAAGTAAGCATATTCAAGAGATTTGGGAAGTCAAACTGATGAATTGAATATGAGGATTGGGGATAGTGTGATAAAAAGGTAACTCCATGTTTCTGGCCCATACAACCAAATGATGGTGTTTACTGATTTAAGAAACACAAGAAAACTAAGTTTGAGGCAGGCAATAAGTTGGACTTTGGATATGTCAAATGTGGGTACCTTTGAAGAAATCAGGGTGTAATATTAAGCAGGCAATTTATATAGGTCTGAAACTCAATGATGAGTTTTGGGCTTGATCTAAAATCTTGGTGATCATTGAGCATATGGATGATAGTTAGAGTAAACAGGATTGCCTAATGAGATACTTTATCCCTTCTCAGTGAGGACTAAGCTCTGATTTTTTATCTTGCCGAAATTTCTTTCTAAGGGGTTTGGGGAGTCATGCCCTACAAACCATACATTCTCATCAAATGGGTTTTATTTAACCCTGTATATCGTGATTTACTTTCCAATCTGACTCTGGCATAACAAGGGAAAAAATGAAAATGTTTTACCCCAAAATATATTTCCTTGCCATACCTTGAAATTGCCTTACAAAGTCTCTTGTGGAAAAATCCGCATTCTATAGAAAATCCCCTTCCCCCATTGTTTTATTTCTTTCTTTCCAGATCCAGGAGATAATTAACTAAGAGCCAGACGCCCTTTTAGGTCTAATAGGAATCATTTTACAACCTGCTCTCTCTGAGGTCTGCTATCTGAGAGATCCCTCTGCACAATAAAACTTGGTCTCCACAGTCTTTTGACTTAACCTCAGCATTCCTTTCCATTGATCCCAGGTCTTCAGATAAACTCAACCAACTGTCAACCAGCAAATGTTTACCTATAGCCTGGAAGCCCCCACTTTGAGTTGTCTCATCTTTCTGAACCAAACTAATGTATTTCTTAAATATATTTAATTGATGCTTCATGCCTCTCTAAACATATGTAAAGCCAAGCTGTACCCCGACCCCCTTAGGCACAAGTTCTCAGGACCTCCTGAGGGCTGTGTCACGGGCCATGGTCACTCATATTTAGCTCAGAATAAATCTCTTAAAATATTTTACACAGTTTTACTCTTTTCATCGACATCAACCAAGCCTCTATGTCAAGTAATATACAATCTCTGTCTGTACTTCTTAACTCCCCAGTTCCCTCTTAACTCGTTGTAATGACTCTTACTCCCTCTGCTCCAATGAAGGTGCTTTTGCCAGGGTCACCAGGGATGCCCTCAATGCTGTACACAAAGGACAGTTGTCAGTGTTTACCTTACTGGATATTTTGGTAACATTTGAATTGCAACATTTGAAAAAGCCCTCCTTAATACTTTCTCCTATTTTGGACTCTGCTGAATCACTTACTTTTTGTTTTTCTCTAACCTCTTTGGTCATTTTTGTCAGTCCCCTGTATGGGCTTTCTATTTGGTGTTTCCCAGGGCTCTCTTCTCATTTTACTATAGTAGAGCAACTGAAAACTGAAATATCTACAGGGGCCAGGGAATAAAACTGAGTGAAGTAGACTATTTTCCTATTAAACACTTTGTACATTGAACCATTATTTGCATGACAATCCCTTTGTTTACATACAAACAGCAGTGTTGTTTACTTCTACAAAGATCTTTGCATTTTTCAACAGACAGGGAATATGTGTTTGTATGAAATATTTTAAAAATGAAATATTTCATATATTCATTATATATATATATTTCATATATGGGTTTGTATGAAATATTTTTAAAATAAAAGATTTTTAAATGAAATATCTCATTTTAAAATATTTTGATCATTGATTCAATTCCATTTCGCTTTTATACACTGTGCTGGACAAAGGAGAAATGTCAGAAGGCCTCATGTAGCTGTTTGACTGCCAGTTTGCCAGCTCCTCTGGAGCAGTGGCAGCTGTTCTTGTGGTTTTATCATCTGTCGAGGTTCCTGATTTTCACATCTGCTTCTCTGATCTAGCAGAGCCCTGTATCCAGCTTCTTAGTAGACATCTCCTTCCTGAGGCCTCCGTGACTTAGCATCTCTACTTCCCTCTTAATCAACTTATTCTATTCACTCACCCAAACCAAATTGCTCTCTTGCCATCATACCCAATCAAAGAAGGAGTTCTTTTGTTAATATTTTTCAAAACACTCTCCTCACCTATTCTTTCTATGCTTTGTCATGCAGGCTGGAGTGCAGTGGTGTGATTATGACTCATTGACGTCTTGCCCTCCCACCATACCCTTCTCTCTCTCAGGCTCAAATGATCCTCCCGCCTCAGCCCCTTGAGTAGTCTGGGCTACAGGCACTCACCACCATGCCCAGCTACTGTTTTTACGTTTTTTTTTTTTTTTTTTTTTTTTTAAGAGGTGGGTGTCTCATTAAGTTGACCAGACTGGTCTCGATCTCTTGGGCTTAAGTGATTCTCCTTACTTGGCCTCTCAAAGTGCTGGGATTACAGATGTCAGCCACCATGCCTAGCCCCTCTGTTTGTCTTTTATTTATCTTTTGCTTGGATTACTACAATAACAGTGGCAGGCAGTATAGTATAGTAATTAAGAGCATGGACCCAGGAGACAGACTTCCTGCTTCTGCCACTTATTAGCTGTGTAATTTTGGATGAGTTCTTTAACTTCACTAGGCCTCAGTTTCCACATCTATAAACTGGAAACAGTACCTACCTCACAGAGTTGTTATGAGCTTTATAAATGGGTTAATACATGTAAATCTATTAGAGCAGTACAGAGTTTGCTATTCTTATAATTATTGGTTGATTTCTTACTTCCTCTGAGCCACCTACCATGTACCTTTATTTTATCATCATACTTGTCCCACTGCATTGCAAGTTTTGTGTATGGTGCTCTCCTCTACTAAACTATTAGCTTCTTGGAGGTTTGGACTATTTCTGTTCGTCCCTGGATTCCCAATACCTGGCACAATGCCCTGTACAAGTAGATGCTCAGCCAGTGGTTTTCAACTAAGTGAATAAACCCATTTGAGCCTGAGATTCCTCTTCCTATAAATGGGGATTTGAATAACTGGTCTGCCTCACAGGATTATTGGAAGCATCAGTTGGGAGGACAATTGCAAAAGCACTTTGGAAATTCTAAGGATCTATCAAATTGTAAGAGATTCAGGGTAGCATTCAGAATGGGCCCTCTTTGGAATTTTGCAGGACTGGTTTGTGTCTCTTTTCACTTTTGGGAGCTAGTTGGAGACTTTTCCAGAGGCCTCAGTCTATGCTCCTGCAGGTCTTTTGTTGAATTACTAGCAACTTGGATTCCCCTGATGAAGCTTCAGGTTAAGAGAAAAATGAATATAATCCCACTAAGTTGTAGGGCTCAGAAACATCAGCCTTGCTGTCTCCAGAACTAAGAATCCAATATCCAGCTGCATCCTTCCCAAAGAAACTGACAATTTTCATTCATTTCAGGAATCTATCTGAACCTGTCATGACCTATAGGCTTCACAAAGAGCTGGTCTCTGCTGCCAGTAAGTATTTATGTTACTAATTAACTGTGTTGTCCTAGTTTCTTAATGTTTACTACAATAAGCCTAGAAAATTGTTTGAGGAGAAGTGATTGAGGGCACAGAAACCTAAAACACATAAACAAATTATGCACAACTGCCAAATGAAAGTATTCTTGCTTGCTGTCTAACTCAAGAGTGGTGTTATTTTTCATAATTAGTGTTACTTAAGAGGGCTTGAGAAAATTGGTTACTTGAGGAATGTGATGAATATAAAGACTTTATTTATATATTTATTCATTGCCTCTTCCATCAGAACAAGAACATTTGCTTACATTACCAGGGGACAGCAAAATTGCTACACGACAGTTGCTGTTTCAACTTCCTTCATCATTTTGCCTGTTCAAAAGCTTTTCGATTGTGTTGTGAACCATTGTTCTTAATCTGATAGCGCCAGCGTCACATTTTCTAGATGAGAAAACTGAGGGAGAGGACGTTAGTACATGGGAAATAAGGCATATAGAATCACCCCCAAAAGTTGGCGATTAAAGAAGCATTGAAAGTTTTGGCTGAGGTCACTGTATGAGTGCCCCTCCCACTTCAACGTGACCCTTATTCTGCCTCATATCCTGTGTGGTGTTCAGGAAAAAGATTCAGGGGACTTAGCATCATAATGGATCTTTGTTGAAACAAAGGAGCTTTGTTCTTTACTTCTGGGCTCTCTCAGTGATTTTCACAGGAATCCAGAGGCAGCAGCACACTTCTCAGTACCACAAGGAAGGTGGATGGGAATAGGTTTCCAGCTGGAAGTTTATCTGTGAGACTTTAGGAACAACCTGCTGTGCCTGGAGTTCTGACTCTGTCTGAAACAATCTTCTCTCTCTCTCTCGCTCCCTCTCTCTCTGTGTGTGTGTTTGTGTGTGTGTGTGTGTGTATACATGTAAGAATTTGCTTAATCTAGTTGCCCAGAATGCCAAACCATTTATCTCTTACTGTTCTCTCCCAGAGTCTGACAACCTGGATTACCGCCTGGGAGCTATTCACTCCCTGGTATATAAGCTACCAGAAAAGAACCGAGAGATGCTGGAACTTCTGATAAGACACTTGGTCAAGTAAGTAACTGCTGGATTTTCAGAAAAAGTTTCTCTTAGACGACTTGCCCATGTGGTTGGACTACACAGAAGCTGCTTCTCAGCTCTTTCAGCCCCAGACCTTAACTGCTTCCTTGGAAGGCTGAGCGCTCTGTGAGGAAGGCTATTTTGCCTTGACCCATGTATATATCCTCTTAGAGTCATCATGCATGTGGATTGTCTCAGTTGAAAGGTAACAGCAAGGTAGAGTGGAGTGGACACAGGCTTTGTTGTCAGATGAACCTGGTTTTGAATTGAAGCTCTCCAACTGGTTTAGCTATATAATCTTAGGCAAACCTCTCTGAATCTGTTTGATCATCTGTACAATCCCTACAGTGAAGGCCAGTTGTGTGGATTAGAATGAACACAGGTAAAATGCATGTCACATGAGTGGCTTTCAAGAAATGGAACTTTTTGTTAAGGTTCTGGTCCACTTCTTGCCCTGGTGTGGCCAGCAGTAACAGACAGCGGGATTATGGAGAATAGTCCTGGTGACGGACACTGAGACAGGCAGGTGAAAGGGGCACATGTATCACACAGTGGTGCTCCCTGGCCAGAGGATTTAATATTGTGAATCGAGATGAATTTACTTGGCTCAAAAAAGGCAGAAAGTGTTCTGTCCAGGAGTCAGCAGACCTGAGCTCTAGTTTTATTTCTGCTTTGTGCTATTAGTTCATTTCGTGACCAGGAACAGGTCACTCTTAAGGCCTCTCTTGGTATATTAAACAGTAAAGAAATGTGAAAATAAGCTTAAAAATTATAATGTATTTTAAGTTTATGTATTTAGCAAGTACAGTTGTCTGCATACTCCAAAGATGCAGTAATGATACATTTTAACCTCAGTTGGAGAGGATCTCAAACACTTAAAATTGAGGCCTTTAATGAAGGCAAGTTTCCGGGCTAATGGCTCTTTTGGCCTCTCCCTGTAGTAAATCCTGAGTGCTTTGCCTATCTCGACCTTGAGTTTTCCTATTATATGTGAGATCTCCAAGATCTGATTCAGCTCTGACTTTCAAGGGCTGTTTTTCACACTTCTATAACAAATGAATATTATGGACACTGATAGGTAATAAGCAGAATTAACAAGAGAGGATGGCTTTTATATTTATTGCCAGTGTTTGCAATTTGAGCTAATAGAGGACATTAAGAGGCATATGCTCTCCAAAAAGTAGTTTGTGATAATCTCAGTAAATGTACAAAACCCAGCAAAGAAACCATTTGCATGTTAATGTACAGTTACCCTGGAAGAGTCTTTGGCTCAAGTTCTAGATCTATCACAAATATGCTGTCTGACCTAGAGAAAGTCTAGGTCACAAGTTTGTTCATCTATAACACAAAGGGACTGAAGCAGCTAATCCCAAAGGGTTCCTTCAGCTCTGACTTTCTGAGAGTCTTAACATGTTACAGGAGCCAAGGACTCAACTGAGGTTGTCCCTGCTTAGTGAGCGACAGCGTGCCTGCCTCTATCTGCCCAAAGGGTGAATGCCTGGCTTACTTCAAGATTCTTAGTCCTCAAATTTTTGAAATCAGAAGAAGACATGAACAAATAGATCACAGAAATAGCATGGCAAATACTCTTAAATATATGGAAATATGCTCAAGTTCACTCATAGTAACAAAAATACAAATTAAAGCTATACTGAGCTACCATTTATTGACAAATCCTAACGTTTGTTAATGAGACTATGGGGAAACTGTCCTCTATTAAATTTATTGTATTAATGCAATACAGTTCCAGAAGAGGGAATTTGGCAATACCTAACAAATCTGCATATTCAGTTATCCTTTGACTCAGCAAAACAAGGCATATAATATGTTTGCTTTTTTTTTAAGGCATGTACTCTAAAGATACACCTCCACAAATACAAACAACACATGCACAAGGTTTGTCATTGCAGCACAGTTTTCAAAAGCAAAAGATTGGAAACAGCACAAATATCTGAAAATAGAGGACTAGTCAAGTAAGTAAGGGTATATTCAACAATGTAGTGTTATGTAGTAATTTAAAAAAAGAATGAGGAAGACCTCTATGAACTTTGTTTTGTAGTGATTTCTGGGGTGTATTACTATTTTCCAGCATGTAAAACAAACAATTACATTAAAAAAACTCAAGCTGTAAAACAAGGTTTATAATATGCTAGCTTTTCTTTTGCAAGAAAAAAGAGGAAACTAAGATTATGTAAGAATGCACACACATTTCAAAAAAATTTTTGTCAAATGAATCATACACTAAGATAAATTTAAAAAAAACGAATGACTCCAAAAGTTAAATGTAGAGTTGCCATAAATCCAGCAATTCCACTCCAAGGTATAAACCTAAGATAAATGAAAACATGTGTCCACACAAAAACTTGTACACAAATGTCCATAGCAGCATTATTCGTAGTTGTCGAAAAGTGGAAACAACCCAAATGTCTGTCAACTAATGAATAGATAAACAAAATGTGATATACAGGCAATGGAATATTATTCAGCTATAAAAAAGGATGAAGTACTGATACATGCTACAACAAGGATAAACACTAAAAGCATTATGCTAAGTAAAAAAAAAAACAAGATACAACAGTACATATATTATATGATTCCGTTTATATTAAATGTTCAGAATAGACAAATCTATAGAGAAAGAAAGTTGATGAGTCTGGGAAATGGGGGCGTGAGAAGTATGGGGGTAATTGATGATGAGTGTGAGGCTTCTTTTTGGAATGATGAAAATTTCTGGAATTAGATAAGGGGTGACAGTTGCACAGCTCCGTGAATATACTGAAAACCATTTAATTGTACCCTTTAAAAGGGTGAATTTTATGATATGTGAAATATATTTCAATAAACTCGTTATAAAAATAAAAACCAAAATAGTTATTATGGTGGATAGCTGTGGTAAGTAGGGTGTAGGGGATAGGGATAAGAGTTGGATTCCTCTAAGTACACCTCCTTATGTACTTCTGACTATTAATGTTTTACATATCCAAAAAATAAAATTAAATAAAAAATTATAAATCATAAAACAACACCAAAAAAAGCAAATGAATTTAATGAACGTAAGTGTTTATCAACTTGATAACATAATCACAGAGAGAAAGCAGTTATTTCAGCTAACTTGTCAGCACAGTCCTCTGACTCATCCTTAATGAGATATACTCTAGAAACAAGAAGAGCAAAATTTTAAGCATTACTCAGTAGGTTTATTTATAGTAGTAATATAACTTGAAACACACACACATCTTATAAAGAGCAAAAAAGTAAATATGTTAATGTTATAAGCTAAGCTATATAGTGTATAAAAAAGAGACACAGATATAAAATTAAAGACATAATTTTATAACATTAAAATTAAATTAAGAAAATATGAATCCATGATTTAAAGAGAAAGCAACAAGAAGAAATAACTTTATTCACTGAACCAGTCTTGAAGGGATTCTACCCAAAAAGAAGTGAATATACTTAATGTGCAGTTTTTTGTTTTTAAATAGCATTTCCTTTACAAAGCAATCAGAATGGCTGATTCCATATCTGGACCAAGGAAAATACAAGGTTAGCCTTGGATAAATAGTACCACAGAGCGAGAAAGAATGGAGTCACACCAATAGTGTCATGTTCAAAGGACATGGAAACCTTGAAAGGGCTGATACTGATGATGTTTGAGTCAATCTGAACATCAGTAACAATAAAAAAATGTATTTGATTATTATGTGTTGAAAAATAAAACCCCTAGAGGTGGACAAAGGAAGGAAAGCTCTTTATTGCAGAAAGAATATCAGCTAATAAACATACGAAGAATGACAAAATCAGAAAAATCATTAGTTTACAATCTAAGTGGTCTGTTTTAGACATGAATCAAAACTGTTGAGTAAGAGAGTATTGAGGAATAGGATGTTGACATTATTCCAGTGTATTACTGACAGGTTACCTACTAAATCACAAATTTAAAAAATGTATCGTTACAATGAATCTATTTGGCAGACACCACCTTAAGTAATTGATCAAAGTTAGCATCAGTAATAATGGAGCTGGCTGGGCACGGTGGCTCATGCCTGTAGTTCCGGCACTTTGGGAGGTCGAGGCAGGTGGATCACCTGCGGTCATGAGTTCAAGACCAGCCTGGCCAACATGGTGAAACTCCGTCTCTACAAAAATTAGCCAGCATGATGGTGAGTGCCTGTAATCCCAGCTACTCTGGAGGCTGAGGCAAGACAATTGCTTGAACCTGGGAGGTGGAGATTGCAGTGAGCCGAGATCATGCCATTGCACTCCAGCATGGTGACAGAGCAAGACTCAGCTGCTCCCTGCCCCACCAAAAAAAAAGTAATAATGGAACAAACCACCTTATGTACCTCCTAAGTAGATATAATAAAAATTTTAAAACATAAACTGTGAAATATTTTTGCCAAAAATATGTAGCCTGGATCAAATTAATTTTTTCCAGTTTGCAGGAAATAAAGAGTATAGATAAACACAGAGTGTTTGACATTCTATAAAACTTTTGAAGGCCAGGCTCCGTGGCTTACGCCTGTAATCCCAGCACTTTGGAAGACCAAGGAGGGCAGATCACAAGATCAGGAGTTCAAGACCAGCCTGGTCAATATGATGGAACCCTGTCTCTACTAAAAATACAAAAAAATTAGCCAGGTGTGGTGGTACGCACCTGTAATCCCAGCTACTTGGAAAGCTGAGGCAGGAGAATTGCTTGAACCCAGGAGGCATAGGTTTGCAGTGAGCCGAGATTGCGCCACTGCACTCCAGCCTGGGTGACAGAGCAAGACTCTGCCTCAAACAAACAAACGAACAAAAACAAAAACACTTTTGAAAAGGCTTGGACTTTCCAAAAAAGTCAATGTTGTGGGGAAAAAGTGGTAGAGGTACTGTTCTACATTAAGAGACTAAAGAAACAAATGCAGTACAAGAGCTTTGATTGCATCCAGATTTTAAAAACACAGCTATAAAAGACTTTTTTTCTCCTGTAACATTTGAGAAAATTGGAATATGGACTAGATATTAGATGATATAGAATTATTGCAAATTTTCTAAGAAGCAAACATGTTATTGTGGTTTTGTAGGAAAATGTGCTTATTCTTTGACAATGAATGCTGAAGTATTTAGGGTTGAAGCAATTTACTTTCAGAGGATTAAGAAAAAAATATAGAAAGAGAAAGCAAATGTGGTAATATGTTAATTTTTGAATCTAGATATAGACAGTATGAGTCTTCCTAGTACCACACTTCCAACATTTTGCATGTTTGAAAAAGTTTATAATGAAAATTGTAGGGAAATGTAAATAAAAAATTGGCTTCGTTTCAGTAGAGAAATTTACACAGGAGAAGAAGAAAATGCATGTGTTTTTAAAATGCACATAATTATCCTGCCTGTCAACTGCTGCTTTCATCATCAATACGATAAGTGCATCTATGCCTTTGTACTGTGTTTCTACGGCCAACCTGTTTTCCAGGCTAATAACAGGTAGACCCAAACTGACCTCAACCAATTTGAGGTTCCCAATTATCCAGTTCTTTTTGATTAGTATCTGCAGCTTCTATTAGTCAGAGATGGGAGAACTGAAAGGTCACCTCCCTGGCAATCTTACTACCAGTGGAATATTACAATAGAAGCAAGCTTTGGGCCTAATTCTGCCATCCTTATAGCTATTTATCAGCAGGCAGAGGAAAAAAGACTTGTACAACCTGTTCTGCAAACTCAGATGAAGTCCCAGCTCTCTGTCCTTTCAGATGCCCTGACAGCATCTTGAATGAAAGGTTCACTGGAGGCAGATAAGATTGGAGTCAGGCAATACAATTCTACAATCTAGTACCCCTTTGTAACCATAGACCTGGGCTACCATTCTGAAGGGTATGGGTTATTAGCTTACTAGATTCTTTAAATTTTTCTAATAATATTTCTCTTATTTGAGAAGCAATACTGTGCATTGTAAAAATTAGCAAATATTAAAAAAGCAGAAAAAAAACTAAAAGCTTTCTATTCCCAACATTCAATAATCATTACTGTTAATATAGTTTAGGTTCTTTTTGATCTTTTTCTCTTCTCTCTCTCTCTCTCTCTCTTTCTCTCTTTCTTTCTGTGTGTGTGTATGCATATGCCTGCACACACATGCATTTTTGTATAAACATACATGTTTGCTCTTTTTACCAAAATGAGATTATGCTGTTCTTTAGTCTACTTTTATTATTTTAACAATTTTGACTTTTCCGGACCATATTACCATTTTCCCAGTTGACCCAAAAAGTGATCTTTTATAGATGTTTGTCCAATCTGGAGTTCAATATAGGGCCACACTTTATTTATGTCTTTTTTTGTCTTTTTAACCTAGCACAGTGCCTTTTTTTTTCTTTCTTTCTTTT